>NC_074692.1:45776829-45994329 GCF_029448725.1 Salvelinus fontinalis
CTGTAAACAAACATTAGAAGGTCAATGTATCGGCAGTCCATAGATCAATGTGTACTGTGCTGTGTGACAAAACTCTGCCAGCCAGTCAGCCAGCCAGCCAGCCAGTCAACTGTATTAGATTGGACTTGATGTCCCATTAAATGATCGATGTAGGCTTTACAGAGTGAGGTGTGTGTGTGTGTGTGTGTGTGTGTGTGTGTGTGTGTGTGTGTGTGTGTGTGTGTGTGTGTGTGTGTGTGTGTGTGTGTGTGTGTGTGTGTGTGTGTGTGTGTGTGTGTGTGTGAGAGAGAGAGAGAGAGAGCGAGAGAGAGAGAGAGAGAGAGAGAGAGAGTGATCGATGCAGGCTACAGCCCAGCGCACTACAGACCGGAGGGTTAAATGCTCCAGCACTTCAAAGGTCAGGATCTGTTAGTTTATTGGCAGAGTGATTAACCAATCAATAACCTAATAGGGAGGCACTGACAGGCACACACACAAGGTCTGGGTTGAAAACCATAAAAAAAGAATGTTTACCGTTATTTATTCACGGACCGGTTTGGATTTCCACTTAACCTTCTATATCATTATTTTAATGTTTGATTTGTTACATTTAATAATTCATTAATGAAATGTTTGGAAATCAGGGGAAACATGATGGCAAGCATCTGTAGGAAAACTGCTAACAGCAGTGAACTGCTAGCTAACTTTCTAGCAGTGGTGCTCCGGAGACATGCTCTACTACCATATCCCGTTCGCAAAATTATTCCTTTTTCTAAGTGACTCGTTCATTTTAGTTGTTCGTTTGACCTTCTGGTCACAATGAGTCAGTCCTACAAACGGATTGATATCCTCCAGCTCCGGAGACATGCTCTACTACCATATCCCATTCAAAGACAACAACAAAAAAACGTCCTTATTTACACTCCGAATAACACACATACACAATCCATGTCTTAATTGTCTCAAGGTTTAAAAATCCTTATTTTTTAACTTGTCTCCTCCCCTTATTAATCTACACGTATTGAAGTGGATTTAACAAGTGACATCAATTAAGGGATCATAGCTTTTCACCTGGATTCACCTGGTCAGTCTATGTTGTGGAAAGAGCATGTGTTCTTAATGTTTTGTATACTCCGTTTATATGAATGCAGGAAAATAGATTGTGCTGCAGGCAGCATAGAGAATATAAATACATGTTCAAAAACAGTGCATCTTTAAGGAAGTCTCAAGGTTCTGCTCTTCATGATCAGCTGTAGACTGAGGTAGAGTATCTCATGATAAGCTGTAGACCATACTATTTACCAATAGAGTTTTCATCTATATTTTTCGTAGATGTCAATTTTACCACCACAAACTGATGCTGTCACTAAGACTGAACTCAACAAGCCTATATAGGGCCATAAGCAAGTAAGAAAATGCTCATTCAGAGGCGGCGCTCCTAATGGCCGGTGATTTTATTGCAGGAAAAATGAAATCCGTTTCACCTCATTTCTACCAATATGTCACGTGTGCAAGAGGGAAACCAACTCTAGATTACCTTTAGTTCACATTCAGAGACGCGTACAAAGCTCTCCCTCGCTCTCCACTTGATAAATCTGAACATAACTCTATCCTCCTAATTCCTACTAACAAGCAAAAACTAAAGCAGGAAGTACCAGTGACGCACTCAATACGGAAGTGGTACGATGAAGCGGATGCTAAGCTACAGGACCGTTTCGCTAGCACAGACTGGAATATGTTCTGGGTTTCATCCAATGGCATTAAGGAGTTCACCACATCAGTCAGCTGCTTCATCAATAAGTGCATAGAGGAAGTTCTCCCCACAGAGACCGTACGTACTCTACATATCCCAACCAGAAGCCATGGATCACAGGCAACATCCGCAATGTTAAAGTCTAGAGCCGCCACTTTCAAGGAGTGGGACACTAATCCGGACGCTTACAAGAAATCCTGCTACTACCTTCGACGAGCCATCAAACAGGCAAAGCATCAATACAGGACTAAGATCGAATCATACTACACCGGCTCTGGCGCTCGTCGGATGTGACAGGGCTTGTAAACTATCACGGATTAAAAAGAGAAACACAGCTGCGAGATGCCCAGTATCTAAATGACTATCGCCCCGTAGAATGACTACCGTAGAATGACTATCGAGATGCCCCGTAGAATGACTATCGAGATGCCCCGTAGAATGACTATCGAGATGCCCCGTAGAATGACTATCGAGATGCCCCGTAGAATGACTATCGAGATGCCCCGTAGAATGACTATCAAGATGCCCCGTAGAATGACTATCGAGATGCCCCGTAGAATGACTATCGAGATGCCCCGTAGAATGACTATCGAGATGCCCCGTAGAATGACTATCGAGATGCCCCGTAGAATGACTATCAAGATGCCCCGTAGAATAACTATCGCCCCGTAGAATTCACATCTGTAGCCATGAAGTGCTTTGAAAGGCTGGTCACGGGTCACATCAACACCATTATCCCAGAAACCCTAGACCCACTCCAATTCACATACCCCCCCCCCCCCCCCCCCCCCTGCAACAAATCCACAGATGACGCAATTTCTATTTCGCACCCCACTACTCTTTCCCACCTGGACAAGAGGAACACCTATGTGAGAATGCTGTTCATCGACTACAGCTCAGCGTTCAACACCATAGTGTGGTGCCAGAACAACAACCTCTCCTTCAACGTCAGGAAGACAAAGGAGCTGATCGTGGACCAAATCGACAGTGTCCACATCTCTAAGGATCTATCGTGGTCCATACACGCCGACACAGTCGTAAAGAGGACACGACAACACCTCTTCCCCATCTGAAAGCTGACCAGATTTGGCAATGAGCCCTCAGATCCTCAAAAGGTTTTCCAGCTGCACCACTGAAAGCATCTTGATTGGCCGCTTCACCGCTTGTCATGGCAACGGCTCGGCATCCGACTGCAAGGCGCTACAGAGGGGAAGTGCGTACGGCCCAGTACATCACTGGGGCCAAGCTCCCTGCCATCCAGGACCTCTATTCCAGGCGGTGTAAGAACTGTCAAAGATTCCAGCCTACTCATAGATTGTTCTCTCTGCTACCGTACGGCAAGCGGTACCGATGCACCAAGTCTGGAACCAACAGGACCCTGAACAGCTTCTAACCCCAAGCCATTATTATTATTTATTTTTTATTTAACCTTTATTTAAATAGGCAAGTCAGTTAAGAACAAATTCTTATTCACAATGACGGCCTACTCCGGCCAAACCCAGATGACGCTGGGCCAATCACGGCTGGATGTGATACAGCCTGGATTCAAACCAGAAACTGTAGTGACGTCTCGTGCCCTGAGATGCAGTGCCTTTGACCGCTGTGCCACTCGGGGAGCCTACTAAATAGTTAGTTAAATAATTAAACAAATAGCTACCAGGACTATTTGCTTTGACCCTTTTTTTGTCTCATCACATATGCTGCTGTTACTGTTTATTATCTGTCCCTTTATCCCTACCTGTATGTACATATCTACCTCAATTACCTGTCCCTTTATCCCTACCTGTATGTACATATCTACCTCAATTACCTGTCCCTTTATCCCTACCTGTATGTACATATCTACCTCAATTACCTGTCCCTTTATCCCTACCTGTATGTACATATCTACCTCAATACCTGTCCCTTTATCCCTACCTGTATGTACATATCTACCTCAATTACCTGGTGCCCCTGTACACTGACTCACTACTGGTACCCCCGTGTACTGTATACAGCCAAGTTATCTTTACTCATCGACTCAGTACTGATACCCCGTGTATATATCCAAGTTATCTTTACTCATCGACTCAGTACTGATACCCCGTGTATATATCCAAGTTATCTTTACTCATCGACTCAGTACTGATACCCCGTGTATATATCCAAGTTATCGTTACTCATTATGTATTTATTATTACTTGAATATTATTTCTCTATTTTTGTTCTCTCTGCATTGTTGGGAAGGTCCCGTAAGTAAGCATTTCACTGTTAGTCTACACCTGTTGTTTACCAAGCATTTCCCTGTTAGTCTACACCTGTTGTTTACCAAGCATTTCACTGTTAGTCTACACCTATTGTTTACCATCCCTGGTAGTCTACACCTGTTGTTTACCAAGCATTTCACTGTTAGTCTACACCTGTTGTTTACCAAGTATTTCACTGTTAGTCTACACCTGTTGTTTACCAAGCATTTCACTGTTAGTCTACACCTGTTGTTTACCAAGCATTTCACTGTTAGTCTACACATGTTGTTTACCAAACATTTCACTGTTAGTCTACACCTGTTGTTTACCAAGCATTTCACTGTTAGTCTACACCTGTTGTTTACCAAGCATTTCCCTGTTAGTCTACACCTGTTGTTTACCAAGCATTTCACTGTTAGTCTACACCTATTGTTTACCATCCCTGGTAGTCTACACCTGTTGTTTACCAAGCATTTCACTGTTAGTCTACACCTGTTGTTTACCAAGTATTTCACTGTTAGTCTACACCTGTTGTTTACCAAGCATTTCACTGTTAGTCTACACCTGTTGTTTACCAAGCATTTCACTGTTAGTCTACACATGTTGTTTACCAAACATTTCACTGTTAGTCTACACCTGTTGTTTACCAAGCATTTCACTGTTAGTCTACACCTGTTGTTTACCAAGCATTTCACTGTTAGTCTACACCTGTTGTTTACCAAGCATTTCACTGTTAGTCTACACCTGTTGTTTACCAAGCATTTCACTGTTAGTCTACACCTGTTGTTTACCAAGCATTTCCCTGTTAGTCTACACCTGTTGTTTACCAAGCATTTCACTGTTAGTCTACACCTGTTGTTTACCAAGCATTTCACTGTTAGTCTACACCTGTTGTTTACCAAGCATTTCCCTGTTAGTCTACACCTGTTGTTTACCAAGCATTTCACTGTTAGTCTACACCTGTTGTTTACCAAGCATTTCACTGTTAGTCTACACCTGTTGTTTACCAAACATTTCACTGTTAGTCTACACCTGTTGTTTACCAAGCATTTCACTGTTAGTCTACACCTATTGTTTACCAAGCATTTCACTGTTAGTCTACACCTGTTGTTTACCATCCCTGTTAGTCTACACCTGTTGTTTACCAAGCATTTCACTGTTAGTCTACACCTATTGTTTACCAAGCATTTCACTGTTAGTCTACACCTGTTGTTTACCATCCCTGTTAGTCTACACCTGTTGTTTACCAAGCATTTCACTGTTAGTCTACACCTGTTGTTTACCAAACATTTCACTGTTAGTCTACACCTGTTGTTTACCAAGCATTTCACTGTTAGTCTACACCTGTTGTTTATCAAGCATTTCACTGTTAGTCTACACCTATTGTTTACCAAGCATTTCACTGTTAGTCTACACCTGTTGTTTACCAAGTATTTCACTGTTAGTTAAACCTGTTGTTTACCAAGCATTTCACTGTTAGTCTACACCTGTTGTTTATCAAGCATTTCACTGTTAGTCTACACATGTTGTTTACCAAGCGTTTCACTGTTAGTCTACACCTGTTGTTTACAAAGTATTTCACTGTTAGTTAAGCATTTCACTGTTAGTCTACACCTATTGTTTACCAAGCATTTCACTGTTAGTCTACACCTGTTGTTTACCAAGCATTTCACTGTTTGTCTACACCTGTTGTTTACCATCCCTGTTAGTCTACACCTGTTGTTCATGAAGCATGTGATGAATAACATTTGATTTGAATCTTTGGAAGGCTGCAGTTCTCGAACGATATTGTGCTCATCACCCTCACAGCAGTCAAGCAATGCCTTCTACCAAGAGTCCGTCACAATCTAGTCCGGTTGGGCCACAACTAGACCTCGTTTCAAATGTACCAAGAAATATTTTTGTATTTTTGTATTCCTAGCCAAAAAAACAAATGTACATTGTTTAAAGCACACTTTCACAAGTCTCAGTCACAAATGACATCTCATATAAACCCCGAACAACATGACAACATATGCTTTAGAATCACGAGTGTCCTGCGAGCTGTCGGCTCGAGCACAAGACCAGAGTGGGCACATTCACTAGAAATAACAGTTTTTTTTTGTGACAAAACCATCAGTTTAGTTGAAAATGCGATGGAAACCTATTTAACTTGTATTTTTTTTTATTTAGTACATGGGAATATAACCACAGTTTAACGACACAGTCACCAAACACAGATCGTTATGCACAACAAGTCAATTTGATGGAAGCACATCACTGGTGGGGAAAATGCACATATTGTTTACATGCATATTTTTTTATGTTTGCATGAAAATCTTGTCACGCCTGCTCCCACTCTTCCGCCCCGGCGCTCGAGGTCGCCAGGCTCCCCAGCATTACGCACTCCTGCCTTCCCCACTCCTGCCACCATCATTACACACACCTGCCTTCCCCACTCCTGACACCATGTCTTCCTCCGTCCTCCCTCCTTCCTCCTACCTCCTCCCTCCTTCCTCCTCCTCCCTTCTCCCTCCTCCCTCCTCTCTTGTTCCTCCTCCCTCCTTCCTCCTCCCTCCTTCCTCCTCCTCCCTTCTCCCTCCTCCCTCCTTCCTCCTCCTCCCTTCTCCCTCCTCCCTCCTTCCTCCTCCTCCCTCCTCCCTCCTCCTTCCTACTCCTCTCTAACCCTAAACTCTTTTCCCTCTCCTGACACCATGTCTTCCTCTCTCCTCCCTGCTTCCCATTACATTATAAACAAACACAATGTCCTGCGTGTCCTAAAAAAAAACGTCTTTCTGTAAAAGCCTCAGTGTATACATGCCAGCTGGGGCTTAGTCAATACACTACAGTAACACTACAGAGATATTGTCTGTCCCGTCCAGCCCTGTCTCAACACTGCTGGGCAGCAACTGGACTGGAAGCACAAGAAGAACAGAGTCCAAACAGCATAACAATGTAATGTGGCTGGCGGTCCCGATCGTTACTCTCCTATCAGTGCCCCCCAGACCACGTCTGTGTACCAAATAGTACCCTATTCCCTATGTAGTGCACTACTTTTGACCAGGGCCCTAACCCTTATATAGTGCCCTATGGGCCCTGGTCAAAAGTAGTGCACTACATAGGGAATGGGGTGCTATTTGGAACGCAGCAACCCACATGAAGGGAATTGTGGAGCAGAAGTAGCTTTCTCAATGGACATCAGGCCTGGCCAGGCTAATAGGAGGTGACACGGAACATAATGCACCAACTACATCCCTCACTGCAACGCCTAATGGCTCATAAAGTCAGGCCCCGGAGCAGGAACTGTCCAAACTCAGCAGTGCACCAATGGCTAATGTTTTTCATCCATTTGAGGAGGAGGGCACCCCTCTCTGCCTCCCGCCCATGCGCTCTAGCTCGCAGGCATAAGAAAAGCCACACACAGTCGCCCGCCCCTCTTGCTCACTCTACACCCTACGGTGAAAGGCAGTCACCCATGCTAAAAAACGTTTGCTTTTTAATTAATCAGGCCAATACAATGGCAGGCAGGCAGTCAGCCAGTCGCAAGAGTCAGTGCGGCTTAAGTCCAAATCAATGGCACAAGCCAGAGGCCCGGGCCGTCGATATTTTCCAAAGTGCAAAAAAGCCCTGCGAGTCCTGGGTTCCCTGTGACTGACCCAATACACACACATACACTGTCCCAATAAAGGGACGCCCTGGGGTGTGAGTCAGCCCGGTCTGGTCTGGTCTGACCGCCCTCTCACTATACTCTAGCTGCCTACCCAGAAGGCCTCACTTCTCTTTTGTTCCTGCTCGTTGAGTAAAGACTAGAGGGCATTCAGCAGGACGAATCCAGCAGGCACCCAGCACATCACACAGCTAACAAAGGAGAAAGAGTTACTGTGTGAGTGACCCCCTGTAAGGTTACTGTAGCTGGGTCCGGTCTGGTCTGACATGACATTCAGTCAGCAAGCATGAAGACTAGTGCACCTCATACGAACAGAACAGAATAGAAATGAACAGAATAGAACAGAACAGAATAGAACAGAATAGAACAGAACAGACCAGAATAGAACAGAATAGAACAGAAGAGAACAGAATAGAACAGAACAGAACAGAATAAAACAGAATAGAACGTAATAGAACAGAATAGAACAGAATAGAACAGAACATAATAGAACAGAATAGAACAGAACAGAACATAATAGAACAGAATAGAAAAGAACACAATAGAATAGAATAGAACATAATATAATAGAAGTACCTTATTAGTTTGTCCTTGGTTAAAATAAAGGACAATAATAATGATAAGAAATAGGTATTTTTTATGTAATAATTTAGTTGATAATATTAATTGAGGTGAAAAACCTAAAATGCTATTACAATTTTGAACCGTCATCCGCATCATTAGCTCGCTGTGTCTGAGGTATTCAGACAGACAGACAGACAGACAGACAGACAGACAGACAGACAGACAGACAGACAGACAGAGACGCTTGACACAGCTCTTCAAATCAAATCAAATGGTCACATACACATATTTATCAGATGTTATTGCGGGTGTAGTGAAATGCTTGTGTTCCTAGCTCCAACAGTGCAGTAGTATCTAACAATACACAACAATACACACATATCTAAAAGTAAAATAATGGAATTAAGAAATATATAAATATTAGGATGAGCAATGTCGGAGTCCGGAATGTAAACGTCTCCGCCAAAAAGTTTTGGGGTCACTTAGAAATGTCCTTGTTTTTGAAAGAAAGGCAAAAAAATTGGCCATTAAAATAACATCAAATTGATCAGAAATACTGTGTAGACATTGTTAATGTTGTAAATGACTATTGTAGCTGGAAATGGCAGATTTTTAATGGAATATCTACATCGGCGTACAGAGGCCCATTATCAGCAACCACCACTCCTGTGTTCCAATGGCACGTTGTGTTAGCTAATCCAAGTGTATCATTTTAAAAGGCTAATTGATCATTAGAAAATTCTTTTGCAATTATGTTAGCACAGCTGAAAGCTGTTGTCCTGATTAAAGAAGCAATAAAACTGGCCTTCTTTAGACTAGTTGAGTATCTGGAGCATCAGCATTTGTGGGTTCGATTACAGGCTCAAAACGGCTAGAAACAAAGCACTTTCTTCTGAAACTCGTCAGTCTATTCTTGATCTGAGAAATGAAGGCTATTCCATGCGAGAAATTGCCCAGAAACGGAAGATCTCGTTCAACACTGTGTACTACTCCCTTCACAGAACAGAGCAAACTGTCTCTAACCAGAATAGAAAGAGGAGTGGGAGGCCCCGGTGCACAACTGAGCAAAAGGACAAGTAAATTAGTGTCTAGTTTGAGAAACAGACGCCTCACAAGTCCTCAACTGGCAGCTTCATTAAATAGTGCCCGCAAAACACCAGTCTCAACGTCAATAGTGAAGAGGTGACTCCGGGATGCTGGCCTTCTAGGCAGAGTTGCAAAGAAAAAGCCATATCTCAGACTGGCCAATAAAAATAAAAAATTTAAATGGGCAGAAGAACACAGACACTTGGCAGAGGAACTATGCTCTCCTCCCTTTCTGCATCCTATGACTCGCACTGTCCCCTTTCCTTCTGGCCGGCTCGGCCCTCCGGCTCCATGTCTAACTGACTCATTGCGAGCTTACAGAACAGGGATGCAAGAAGTTGAGAGAAAATTTAACTTCAGGAGGACCTATCATCCTTTCCTCCTCTTTACCTTCTCTTCCTCCGTATCTGCTGTTAAAGCCACTTTTTATCACTAAATTAAGCTTCTGCCTCTAACCCTAGGAAACTCTTTTCCAGCTTCTCCTCCCTCCT
The DNA here is from genome assembly GCF_029448725.1 of Salvelinus fontinalis. Taxonomy (NCBI): domain Eukaryota; kingdom Metazoa; phylum Chordata; class Actinopteri; order Salmoniformes; family Salmonidae; genus Salvelinus; species Salvelinus fontinalis. The sequence continues at coordinate 45,786,574 of NC_074692.1, forward strand.
TAATCCTCCACCTCCTTCCTCTCTGCGGGCTACTTTGTCAACCACTTTGAAAAGAACGTTGACAACATCCACTCTTCATTCATTCAGCCTATTGAGTCCACTGGTCCCACTCATTCACTCAGCCTATTGAGTCCACTGGTCCCACTCACACAGAACTATCCTACGCCTTGACCTCTTTCTCCCCTCTCTCTCTCCAGATTAAATCCTGTGACTACTGAGGTCTGGCCGCCCGACAACTTGCCCACTCGACCCCATACCCTCCTCCCTTCTCCAGACCATCTCTGGAGACCTTCTCCCGCTCCTCACTTCCCTCATCAACTCATCCCTGACCACTGGTTGCATCCCTTCTAACTTGAAAATGTCCCGAGTCACTCCCTTCAAGAAACTCGACTCATCTGATCTACAGAAAATAAACATGTATCCCTTTCTTTTCTTTCCAAAACACTTGAGCGTGCTGATCAACTCTCTCGTTATCTCTCTCAGAACAATCTTCTTGACCCTAACCATTCAGGCTTCAAGACGGGTCACTCAACAGAGTCTGCTCTTAGCACTACCAAAGCTGACTCTCTCTCTCTCCTCTTTTCTCATCCTCCAAGATCTATCTGCTGTCTTTGACAGATCCTCCTCTCCACCCTTTCAGGGCTGGGCCCTCAGGCTCTGCACACTCTTGGATTGTATTCTATCTGGCAGAACACTCCTACTAGATGATGTGGAGAGGATTTGTGTCTGCTCCACATATTCTCACTACTGGTATCTCCCAGGGCTCGGTTCTAGGCCCTCTCCTCTTCTCTCTATACACCAAGTCATTGGGCTCCATCATATCCTCACATGGTCTCTCTTATCGATGTTATACAGATGACATTCAACTACTTTTCTCACCCCCCCCCCTTCTGACACCCAGGCGGCGACACGAATTTCTGCATGCATGGCAGATATCTCAGCTTGGATGATGGCCCACCACCTCAAGCTCAACCTCAACAAGACAGAGCTGCTTTTCCTCCTGGGGAAGGCCTGCCCGCTCCAAGTCCTCTCCATCGCGGTTGACAACTCCATTGTGTCGCCCTCCAGAGTGCAAAGAACCTTGGCGTGACCCTGGACAACACCCTGTTCTCCGCAAACATCAACTCTCTCCTGCAGGTTCATGCTCTACAACATCCGTAGAGTACGACCCTACCTCACATAGGAAGCGGCGCAGGTCCTAATCCAGGTACTTGTAATTGCCTGTCTGGACTACAGCAACTCGCTGTTGGCTGGGCTCCCTGCTTGTGCCATCAGACCCCTGCAACTTATCCAGAAATGCTGCACCTGGTGTTCAACCTTCCAAGTTCTCTCATGTCACCCCGCTCCTCCGTACACTCCACTGGCTTCCAGTCGAAGCTCGCATCCACTACAAAACCATGGTGCTTGCCTATGGAGCAGCAAGAGGCACTGCCCCTCCCTACCTTCAGGCTATGCTCAAACACTACACCCCAACCCGCGCACTCCCTTCTGCCACCTCTGGTCTCTTGGCCCTCTCACCTCTGTTGGAGTGCAGCTCCCGCTCAGCCCAGTCCAAGCTCTTCTCTGTCCTGGAACCCCAATGGTGGAACCAGCTTTCCCCTGAAACTAGGACAGCAGAGTCCCTGGCCATCTTCCCCCTGAAACTAGGACAGCAGAGTCCCTGGCCATCTTCGCCCTGAAACTAGGACAGCAGAGTCTCTGCCCATCTTCACCCTGAAACTAGGACAGCAGAGTCCCTGGCCATCTTCCCCCTGAAACTAGGACAGCAGAGTCCCTGCCCATCGTCCCCCTGAAACTAGGACAGCAGAGTCCCTGGCCATCTTCGCCCTGAAACTAGGACAGCAGAGTCTCTGCCCATCTTCCCCCTGAAGCTAGGACAGCAGAATCCCTGCCCATCTTCCCCCTGAAGCTAGGACAGCAGAGTCCCTGTCCATCTTCCCGAAAGCACCTGAAACCCTACCTCTTTAAGTATTTTTTAAATAATCTCCCTGCTCACCTCGAGCGTCTGGTAAATGACTAAACTGTAAATAAATGTATGATTTGAACGTCCCAATGTATTTTCCAGTAGCTAATAACATTCTCATTCAAAGCAATTGATAGACCCAACCTTTCAAGATGGAGCCCGATGCTGGATTACTGTACCAAAGTCATAAATCAAATATTTTGCTAATTTTAGCCAAACATCAGATCACTGATCCTCGGCCTCTGAAAGATCACAGGGAAAACATACTTATCTTTTAATCATGATGGATAATAGATCGTTACTGCACAGAAAATCATTTTGTCCCAAAGGTCAAGGTCAAATTGACTTCACATATACTTCAGATCAGTGTTGCACAGCTTCATTATACTGGACTATACTACATTGTACTTCATTATACTGGACTATACTACATTGTACTTCATTATACTGGACTATACTACATTGTACTTCATTATACTGGACTATACTACATTATACTGGACTATACTACATTGTACTTCATTATACTGGACTATACTATATTGTACTTACTACATTCGTGTGCAGTAAAACCAGCTTGTTTCTAGGATGCACTGTTCAAAGGTTATATAGACCGAAATCAAATTATGGGGTTCAAATTGACCCAGAACATCATGGATGTCTGCATTCCAGTACCTGTGCTTTATTTTTATATATTTTCATTTTTACAGATAAAATGTTAGTTTTTACACGTTTGAGACCCCATACTTGAGAAAGGCCCATTGTGGAAAAATGACTTAAAATAGTATTTTAGTGATTTCATACTCTGTTTATAAGGGAAGGGTTAAACCAAAACAGAGCCTATAGGCCTGTAGGTAGATGCACAACACCAGGCACCGGCGAGGATCACTATGAACTAAAACAGGGCCTGTAGGTAGATGCACAACACCAGGCACCGGTAATGATCACTATGAACTAAAACAGGGCCTGTAGGTAGATATACAACACCAGGCACCGGCGATGATCACTATGAACTAAAACAGAGCCTACAGGTAGATGCACATCACCAGGTAGATGTAATCACCAACCTGGGTTTGTAAATCGGGAGTTGCCGGGAAACAAAAAGTGGGCGTGAGACTGAGGTGACCTGAGGGGTTCCACAGTATAAAAACGACTTCATAATAAAGCATGTCATCACATGTGTGTATTGGCTTAGAGAAGAAGCACTTCTTAGTGACCTAAGGTCCTGGGAAAATTTTGGCCTTTGTGTGTGCAAAGCTGTCATCAAGGCAAAGGCTGGCTACTTTGAGGAATATCAAAATGATTTACATTTGTTTAACACTTTTTGGGGGGGGGGTTACTACATGATTCCATATGTGTTATTTCATAGTTTTTATGTCTTCACTATTATTCACCAATGTAGAAAATAAAGAAAAAACCCTTGAATGAGAAGGTGTGTCCAAACTTTTGACTGGTACTGTACTGTACATACATCCCCATGGGAACAGGCCCCAGTTCTCTGATCCATGCTGCTGGTGCCTGTGAAGTCCGAGAGAATCAAGATAGCACCCTGTTCTTGCCGTGTCCAAACACACACACAAGCTGTGTGTGTGTGTGTGTGTGTGTGTGTGTGTGTGTGTGTGTGTGTGTGTGTGTGTGTGTGTGTGTGTGTGTGTGTGTGTGTGTGTGTGTGTGTGTGTGTGTGTGTGTGTGTGTGTGTGTGTGTGTGTGTGTGTGTGTGTGTGTGTGTGTGCGTGCGTGTGTGTGTGTGATCAGCACCCTCATCAAGTCTGTGAGAACCAAACCTAGACCAATACTGCCATCATATGGTAACTTTAAGTACTTCGTATGGACGCCACCCTGCCAGACCTATTTGAGTAGAACTAATCCATTCTTTGTAAATGACAGGAAAATAGTCAGCAAACAGTAAATATCATCCATCTGGCAAAACAAAACATACTGATCCAGGACCTTGATAATAACACAAGTGCCATCTTCTTTTAAAAATGGTGTCATAGCTTCTATAATAACTAAAACGAAATATATTTTAAACATATGTTGTATTATTTGTATAATACACCTGACCTTTAGTATACTCGTTTGGCTTGGGAGTGGCCCTATTTCCCTGTACTCTGTGTACACCTTTGACCAATCCAAAGGCCTGAATAGTTATTGTTGATGACTGATTGGTCGGATGGTCAGTTCTAGAACATGAGCTTGTTCTAGAACAATTTGCCAGTCACGGCCTAGCCTACTCTCCGTACCCGGCCTAGGCTAATCAATCTATGTCAAACAAGATTTTGGAATGTTTTATTTAAATGACATTTTAAAACTGCAGTAATAATGTTTTCTTATTGTCTTTTCAACTGTTGATCATCCTAGGAAAGAAAATTCAGTGAATGAGTTTGTGGTAGTGCACGCCAACTCGTGATTTTGGCACCAAACATATTGTTTTACGCTAGATAATTAGGCCGCTCTTTCCATTCATGCATTTGTTGACTAAAATGTAGAACTAACTTCAGAATCAAATCATTATTTTCCTCAAACAGAAGTTCTTCATTATTCCTGGCTGATGTTTGACAGGCAAAACGGGCCTGCGTTCGAGTCACTGAGCTGTAAAACAACTGGAGACTGTCTCCAAAGATGGACGCCTGTTTCTATCAATGCAATCTACTCACATTCGCATACGCCGTTTCGTGATCGATGCCATCTGCTTTACAGATCCAATAAAGCCTCGCGTGCGCACTGGAGTGAGGGCCCTTGCTAACTGGGATCCTTGGGATATCCCTACCCCATTGAAGTGGACATTTTAAATGGTTACGGTAACGGTTAAGGGTAGGGTAGGTAGAGGCGTCATGCCCACAGGTGGCTCAGGGACACGTGCCCCATCAGATTTGTCCTGTTTAAATAAGTATATATTTTTTGAAATACTGCTAGCCACCTAGCCATTTTATGAAGTAGGCGTTTGGCTGGCCCAGATAGGTTCCCAACCTCAGGTGGTGAGGTTTGAGAAGCCATTTTCTTTTTAAAGAACCACCAGTCAGGAGGATACAGACAGCTCAAGAGGTATGTAGAAAAATAAACATAAACTTACATGCTTCAGCTCATAGTGGTGGGTGTGAGGCAATGAAGCAGGCAGTGGAGGTGCAACAAGGGACAGTGGAATGAAGGGTGTTATATGCTGAGGCAATGAAGCAGGCAGTGGAGGTTCAACAAGGGTCAGTGGAGAGAAGGGTGTCTCATGCTGAGGCAATGAAGCAGGCAGTGGAGGTTCAACAAGGGAGAGTGGAGAGAAGGGTGTCTCATGCTGAGGCAATGAAGCAGGCAGTGGAGGTTCAACAAGGGAGAGTGGAGAGAAGGGTGTCTCATGCTGAGGCAGTGAGGGTGGTCCAGGAGAGAAGGGTGTGTGATGGAACATTTTATGTTGCTCCTTTTCTATTTGCCAATTTTTCTGTTCTATGTTTTTCTATAAACCTATTTCTGTGTTCATGCAAGTGACTGATTAAACGAATTCTCACTATCGGTGTCTGCATTTTGAAAGTACGCCCATAACCTTGTTTAGAGAAAGGAATATCTCCGTTTCAAGGTCTCAGCTTAGAGAGAAGAAGCCTCGTGAGGTATTGGTCTGTCACATGCATGACCCAGTATTGGTCGGTCACATGAATGAAGCAAACGTTATTGATTAATTCATTATGAATAGGCTAAATCATACAAATATGACTTGTCAGTAAACAGTATAAGGGAACTAACGGGACTGCCCCGGTAGAGCTTCTGACAGACGTTCACTATGGTGCGTTAAGTTTGTTGGAACCTCTCCAGCGCGCTAACAATAAACAATGATTAACTTGTGAAGGTGGTAAATGACCTTTAAAACTTCTTGGCGCACAGATCCCGATTACGGGATCATTTTCCTAAACAACCACTGAATTGCAGAGCACCAAATTCAAAAATAATACTAAAAATATTTATAATCATGGAATCACAAGTGAAATATACCAAAACACAGCTTAGTCAGATTTTGAAAATATGGTTTACAGCGAAAGCAATCCAAGCGTTTGTGAGCGTATCAATCAATGCTAGAACGGCTAGCCTTAAATTAGCTTGGTCACGAAAGTCAGAAAAGCAATAAAATTAATCACTTACCTTTGATAATCTTCGGATGTTTGCACTCACGAGACTCCCAATTACACACTAAATGTTCTTTTTGTTCGATAAATATTAGTTTTATAACAAAAAAACGCCATTTGGATTGCGTGTTATGTTCAGAAAACCAAAGCCTCGTTCCGGTCCTGAAAGACGCAAGAAAATTCCCAAACGTATCAGATTCAAAAATATTACTCAAAATATTTATAATCATGCAATCACAAGTGAAATATACCAAAACACAGCTTAGCTTGTTGTTAATCCACCTATCGTGTCAGATTTTGAAAATATGCTTTGCAGCGAAAGCAATCGAAGCTTTTGTGAGTGTATCAATCAATGCTAGAACAGTTAGCCATATATTAGCTTGGTTAGCTTTGTCACGAAAGTCAGAAAAGCAATAAAATTAATCGCTTACCTTTGATAATCTTCGGATGTTTGCACTCACGAGACTCCCAGTTACACAACAAATGTTATTTTTGTTCGATAAATATTACTTTTATAACAAAAAAACGTCATTTGGGTTGCGCGTTATGTTCAGAAAACCAAAGCCTCGTTCCGTTCGACGAAAATTCCAAAAAGTATCTGTAATGGTCGTAGAAACATGTCAAATGTTTTTATAATCAATCCTCAGGTTGTTTTTAACAAACATAATCGATAATATTAGAACATATATTATTATATTAATATTAGAACATGAAGAAATGCCAGAAGGATGTGTGCCGGGAGGGAGGGGGTCAACCGTGCCCGTAATTGATTTAGGCTCATCCAAAATTGTTTATTTTGGGGTATCAGGTTGATTGTGGAGGTATACACTCTATGAAATGTATAGTAATTTAGACTAAGACCCAATCTTATGCTGAGGCAGTGAGGGTGGTTCAGGAGAGAAGGGTGTCATCTGCTGAGGCAGTGAGGGTGATGTAGGTCCAGGGAGATACAGGTTCAAGGGAGAGATGGTGTAGGAGGATCTAGATCGGGGGATTACGGGGCAGGTGGACGGCGATATGGTATACACAGATAAGAGAAAGCTGGTGACGTTCATATCAGGAGCGATCAATAGCACTGCTAAAGTAGAGCCTGAAACAGAGAGGAGGGCTGATGAAGACAGCTTGTCTGTCGAAACGTTGGACATAAATATTTTTGCATCAGAGCTCCTAGAGTGTGCGGCTCTCCTTTATTTTCTTTATTTTTTTTTAAGTGTTCCACTCCGCTAGCCAGCACCACACCTAAATAGGTGTGTGTTTCTTTCGCCTCTAGACATGACAGTGCTGTCACGGTAAGAGGTTTGAAATTAAATCAAATCAAATCAAATGTTATTGGTCACATACACATGGTTAGCAGATGTTATTGTGAGTGTAGTGAAATGCTTCTGCTTCTAGATCTGACAGGGCAGCAGTATCTAACAGGTAATATCTAACAAATTCCACAACAAAACCTAATACACACAATCTAGTAAAGGAATGGGATGAGAATATATAAGTATAAATATATGGATGAGCAGTGACAGAGCGGCTAAGATGCAATAGATAGTAAAGAATAGATAGTTAAGGATACAGTATACTGTATATACATATGAGATAAGTAATGCGAGATATGTAAACATTCTTAAAGTGGCATTATTAAAGTGACTAGGGTTGTATTTATTAAAGTGGCCAATGATATCAAGTCTGTAGGTAGGCAGCCACCTCTCTGTGCTAGTGGTGGCTGTGTAACAATCTGATGGCCTTGAGATAGAAGCTGTTTTTCAATCTCTCTGTCCCGGCTTTGATGCACCTCTACTTACTTCACCTTCTGGATGGTAGCGGGGTGAACAGGCAATGGCTCGGGTAGTTGTTGTCCTTGATTATCTTTATGGCCTTCCTGTGACATCGGGTGGTGTAGGTGTCATGGAGTGCAGGTAGTTTGCCCCCGGTGATGCGTTGTGCAGATCGCACCACCCTCTGGAGAGCCCTGTGGTTGTGGGCCGAGCAGTTGCCGTACCAGGCAGTGATACAGCTCGACAGGATGCTCTCAATTGTGCATCTGTAGAAGTTTGTGAGGGTTTTCGGTGACAAGCCAATTTTTTTCAGCCTCCTGAGGTTGAAGAGCCACTGTTGCGCCTTCTTCACAACACTGTCGGTGTGCGTGGACCATTTCAGTTTGTCGGTGATATGTACACCGAGGAACTTAAAACCTTCCACCTTCCCCACTGCTGTCCCGTCGATGTGAAGAGTGGGGTGCTCCCTTTGTTGTTGCCTTAAGTCCACGATCATCTGTTTTGTTTTGCTGACATTGAGTGAGAGGTTATTTTCCTGACACCACACTCTGAGGGTCCTCACTTCCTCCCTGTAGGCCGTCTCGTTGTTGTTGGTAATCAAGCCTACCACTGTAGTGTCGTCTGCAAACTTAATTACATTTACATTTACATTTAAGTCATTTAGCAGACGCTCTTATCCAGAGCGACTTACAAATTGGTGCATTCACCTTATGACATCCAGTGGAACAGCCACTTTACAATAGTGCATCTAAATCTTTTAAGGGGGGGGGGGTCAGAAGGATTGCTTTATCCTATCTTAGGTATTGCTTAAAGAGGTGGGGTTTCAGGTGACTCCGGAAGGTGGTGATTGACTCCGCTGTCCTGGCGTCGTGAGGGAGTTTGTTCCACCATTGGGGTGCCAGAGCAGCGAACAGTTTTGACTGGGCTGAGCGGGAACTGTACTTCCTCAGTGGTAGGGAGGCGAGCAGGCCAGAGGTGGATGAACGCAATGCCCTTGTTTGGGTGTAGGGCCTGATCAGAGCCTGAAGGTACTGAGGTGCCGTTCCCCTCACAGCTCCGTAGGCAAGCACCAACTGGAAGCCAGTGGAGAGAGCGGAGGAGCGGGGTGATGTGAGAGAACTTGGGAAGGTTGAACACCAGACGGGCTGCGGCGTTCTGGATGAGTTGTAGGGGTTTAATGGCACAGGCAGGGAGCCCAGCCAACAGCGAGTTGCAGTAATCCAGACGGGAGATGACAAGTGCCTGGATTAGGACCTGCGCCGCTTCCTGTGTGAGGCAGGGTCGTACTCTGCGGATGTTGTAGAGCATGAACCTACAGGAACGGGCCACCGCCTTGATGTTAGTTGAGAACGACAGGGTGTTGTCCAGGATCACGCCAAGGTTCTTAGCGCTCTGGGAGGAGGACACAATGGAGTTGTCAACCGTGATGGCGAAATCATGGAACGGGCAGTCCTTCCCCGGGAGGAAGAGCAGCTCCGTCTTGCCGAGGTTCAGCTTGAGGTGGTGATCCGTCATCCACACTGATATGTCTGCCAGACATGCAGAGATGTGATTCGCCACCTGGTCATCAGAAGGGGGAAAGGAGAAGATTAATTGTGTGTCATCTGCATAGCAATGATAGGAGAGACCTGTGAGGTTATGACAGAGCCAAGTGACTTGGTGTATAGCGAGAATAGGAGAGGGCCTAGAACAGAGCCCTGGGGGACACCAGTGGTGAGAGAGCGTGGTGAGGAGACAGATTCTCGCCACGCCACCTGGTAGGAGCGACCTGTCAGGTAGGACGCAATCCAAGCGTGGGCCGCGCCGGAGATGCCCAACTCGGAGAGGGTGGAGAGGAGGATCTGATGGTTCACAGTATCGAAGGCAGCCGATAGGTCTAGAAGGATGAGAGCAGAGGAGAGAGAGTTAGCTTTAGCAGTGCGGAGCGCCTCTGTGATACAGAGAAGAGCAGTCTCAGTTGCATGACTAGTCTTGAAACCTGACTGATTTGGATCAAGAAGGTCATTCTGAGAGAGATAGCAGGAGAGCTGGCCAAGGACGGCACGTTCAAGAGTTTTGGAGAGAAAAGAAAGAAGGGATACTGGTCTGTAGTTGTTGACATCGGAGGGATCGAGTGTAGGTTTTTTCAGAAGGGGTGCAACTCTCGCTCTCTTGAAGACGGAAGGGACGTAGCCAGCGGTCAAGGATGAGTTGATGAGCGAGGTGAGGTAAGGGAGAAGGTCTCCGGAAATGGTCTGGAGAAGAGAGGAGGGGATAGGGTCCAGCGGGCAGGTTGTTGGGCGGCCGGCCGTCACAAGACGCGAGATTTCATCTGGAGAGAGAGGGAAGAAAAAGGTCAAAGCACAGGGTAGGGCAGTGTGAGCAGAACCAGCGGTGTCGTTTGACTTAGCAAACGAGGATCGGATGTCGTCGACCTTCTTTTCAAAATGGTTGACGAAGTCATCTGCAGAGAGGGAGGGGGGGGGGAATTCAGGAGGGAGGAGAAGGTGGCAAAGAGCTTCCCAGGGTTAGAGGCAGATGCTTGGAATTTAGAGTGGTAGAAAGTGGCTTTAGCAGCAGAGACAGAAGAGGAAAATGTAGAGAGGAGGGAGTGAAAGGATGCCAGGTCCGCAGGGAGGCGAGTTTTCCTCCATTTCCGCTCGGCTGCCCGGAGCCCTGTTCTGTGAGCTCGCAATGAGTCGTCGAGCCACGGAGCGGGAGGGGAGGACCGAGCCGGCCCGGAGGATAGGGGACATAGAGAGTCAAAGGATGCAGAAAGGGAGGAGAGGAGGGTTGAGGAGGCAGAATCAGGAGATAGGTTGGAGAAGGTTTGAGCAGAGGGAAGAGATGATAGGATGAAAGAGGAGAGAGTAGCGGGGGAGAGAGAGCGAAGGTTGGGACGGCGCGATACCATCCGAGTAGGGGCAGTGTGGGAAGTGTTGGATGAGAGCGAGAGGGAAAAGGATACAAGGTAGTGGTCGGAGACTTGGAGGGGAGTTGCAATGAGGTTAGTGGAAGAACAGCATCTAGTAAAGATGAGGTCAAGCGTATTGCCTGCCTTGTGAGTAGGGGGGGAAGGTGAGAGGGTGAGGTCAAAAGAGGAGAGGAGTGGAAAGAAGGAGGCAGAGAGGAATGAGTCAAAGGTAGACGTGGGGAGGTTAAAGTCACCCAGAACTGTGAGAGGTGAGCCGTCCTCAGGAAAGGAGCTTATCAAGGCATCAAGCTCATTGATGAACTCTCCGAGGGAACCTGGAGGGCGATAAATGATAAGGATGTTAAGCTTGAAAGGGCTGGTAACTGTGACAGCATGGAATTCAAAGGAGGCGATAGACAGATGGGTAAGGGGAGAAAGAGAGAAAGACCACTTGGGAGAGATGAGGATCCCGGTGCCACCACCCCGCTGACCAGAAGCTCTCGGGGTGTGCGAGAACACGTGGGCAGACGAAGAGAGAGCAGTAGGAGTAGCAGTGTTATCTGTGGTGATCCATGTTTCCGTCAGTGCCAAGAAGTCGAGGGACTGGAGGGAAGCATAGGCTGAGATGAACTCTGCCTTGTTGGCCGCAGATCGGCAGTTCCAGAGGCTACCGGAGACCTGGAACTCCACGTGGATCGTGCGGGCTGGGACCACCAGGTTAGGGTGGCCGCGGCCGCGCGGTGTGAAGCGTTTGTATGGTCTGTGCAGAGAGGAGAGAACAGGGATAGACAGACACATAGTTGACAGGCTACAGAAGAGGCTACGCTAATGCAAAGGAGATTGGAATGACAAGTGGACTACACGTCTCGAATGTTCAGAAAGTTAAGCTTACGTTGCAAAAATCTTATTGACTAAAATTATTAAAATGATACAGTACTGCTGAAGTAGGCTGGCTAGCAGTGGCTGCGTTGTTGACTTTGTTTGAAAGTGAAGCTGGCTGGGTAACCTCGATAGCTGGCTAGGTAACCTCGGCAACTGGCCAGATAATTAGTCTAACTACACAATTGTCCTAGATACAAGGACAGCAAAGACAACTATGTAGCTAGCTAACACTAGCCAGCTAACACTACACTAATCAAATCCTTCCGTTGTAATGTAATAGTTTCTACAGTGCTGCTATTCGGTAGAAGTTGGCTAGCTAGCAGTGTTAGCAGTGTTAGCAGTGTTGACTAGCAGTATTGACTAGGTAGGGGAACGGCAGCGCGGCGGACGAAAATAGCTAGCTAGTTAATTAACCGAAAATTGCTCTAGACTCCACAGTTATCTTAGATACAAGGACAGCAAGGACAACTGTGTAGCTAGCTAACACTACACTAATCAAGTCGTTCCGTTGAATGTAATAGATTCTACAGTGCTGCTATTCGGTGGCTAGCTTGCTAGCTAGCAGTGTTGATTACGTTACGTTACGTTAAAAGGACGAAAATAGCTGGCTAGCTAACCTAGAAAATCGCTCTAAACTACACAATTATCTTTGATACAAAGACGGCTATGTAGCTAGCTAAGATCAAACAAATCAAACCGTTGTACTGTAATGAAATGAAGTGAAATGTGATACTACCTGTCGGAGCGAAGTGGAATGCGACCGGGTTGTTGAATGGCTACTTTTAAGACACTAAGTAACACATATAGCTAGTTATCACCTATAGTTACTGTACATCAGTAATGAACATAGTTTGAAATGGAAACACACAACCTACGCAAAACATAAATATATCTAGCTAGGCTAGTTTAATGCAGCCGCCATCTTTACATTAGCTTCTCATTGCAGCGGAATGGCGCACGAGCTCGTCTGTCTATAATGGCACATATTTACAAACCTAAAGGAATGTACTATACATTTGGAACACCATTCAACAATTAATAGTAACATTGTAAATATCTTACGCGGAAGAATCCCGCGTCCATGTTATTAGCCGAGAAAGATGTAAAAGCGGTTGATAGCGGAGTCTGGCGAAAGACGTACATGATTGAGTTGGAGGCGTGCATGGCCACGCAGTCATGGGTGAACAGGGAGTACAGGCGAGGGCTGAGAACGCACCCTTGTGGGGCCCCAGTGTTGAGGATCAGTGGGGTGGAGATGTTGTTTCCTACCTTCACCACCCGGGGCGGTCCGTCAGGAAGTCCAGGACCCAGTTGCACAGGTTGAGACCCAGGGCCTCCAGCTTGATGATGAGCTTGGAGGGTACTGTGTTGTTGAATGCTGAGCTGTAGTCAATTAACAGCATTCTTACATAGGTATTCCTCTTGTCCAGATGGGATAGGGCAGTGTGCAGTTTGATGGCGATTGCATCGTCTGTGGACCTATTGGGGCGGTAAGCAAATTGGAGTGGGTCTAGGGTGTCAGGTAGGGTGGAGGTGATATGATCCTTGACTAGTCTCTCAAAGCACTTCATGATGATTGAAGTGAGTGCTACGTGGCAATAGTCATTTAGTTCAGTTACCTTAGCTTTCTTGGGAACAGGAACAATGGTGGCCATCTTGAAGAATGTGGGGACAGCAGACTGGGATAGGGAATGATTGAATATGTCCGTAAACACACCAGCCAGCTGGTCTACGCATGCTCAGTGGCACTGTATTGTCCTCAAAGTGCACAAAGAAGTGTAATTTGTCTAGAAGCAAGACGTTGATGTCCGCGAAGGGTCTGGTTTTCTTTTTGTAATCCGTGATTGTTCTCTAGACCCTGGCACACACGTCTTGTGTTTGAGCCTTTGTCTCTATACTGATGCTTTGCTTGTTTGATTGCCTTGAGGAGGGAATAGCTACACTGTTTGTATTCGGCAATGTTTCCAGTCACCTTGCCATGGTTAAGTGTGGTGGTACGTGTTTTCAGTTTTGCTGCTTTCAGTTTTGATGTTGCCATCAATCCACGGTATCTGGTTAGGGAAGGGTTTAATAGTCACAGTGGGTACAACATCTCCTATACACTTCCTTATAAACTCGCTCACAGAGTCAGCGCATACGTCAATGTTATTGTCTGAGGCTACCCGGAACATATCCCAGTCCACGTGATCCAAGCAATCTTGAAGCGTGGAATCCGATTGGTCAGACCAGCGTAGGACAGACTTAAGCACGGTCGCTTCCTGTTTTAGTATCTGCCAATAGGAGGGGAGCAACAAGATGGAGTCATGGTCAAATGTTCCAAAAGGAGAGAGGGGGAGGGCCCTGTATGCATCGCAGAAGTTAGAGCAGTTGGTTGTACGGACTCCGACAGCATGTCCCCAGCTAGCCATGTTTCCATGAAACAGAGTATGTTACAATCCCAGACCCTGACAGAACCTCCACCTCCAAATCGATCCCGCTCCAGAGTACAGGCCTCTGTGTAATGCCCATTCCTTCAGCGATTAATGCAAATCCGACCATCACCCCTGGTGAGACAAAACTGCGACTCATCAGTGAAGAGCACTTTTTGCCAGTCATGTCTGGTCCATCGACGGTGGGTTTGTGCCCATAGGCGACGTTTCTGCCGGTGATGTCTGGTGAGGACCTGCCTTACTACAGGCCTACAAGCCGTCAGTCCAGCCTCTCTCAGCCTATTGCGGACAGTCTGAGCACTGATGGAGGGATTGTGCGTTGCTGGTGTAACTCGGGCAGTTGTTGCCATCCTGTACCTGTCCCGCAGGTGTGATGTTCAGATGTACCGATCCTGTGCAGGTGTTGCTACACGTGGTCCGCCACAGCGAGGACGATCAGCTGTCTATCCTGGCTCCCTGTTGCGCTGTCTTAGGCGTCTCACAGTACGGACATTGCAATTTATTGCCCTGGCCACATCTGTGGTCCGCATGCCTCCTTGCAGCATGCCTAAGGCATGTTCACGCAGATGAGCAGGGACCCTGGGCATCTTTCATTTGGTGTTTTTCAGTCAGTAGAAAGGCCTCTTTAGTGTCCTACGTTTTCATGGCTGTGACCTTAATTGCCTACCGTCTGTAAGCTGTTGGTGTCTTAACGACCGTTCCACAGGTGCATGTTCATTCATTGTTTATGGCTCATTGAACAAGCATGGGAAACAGTGTTTAAACCCTTTACAATGAAGATCTGTGAAGTTATTTGGATTTTTACAAATTATTTTTGAAATACAGGTTCCTGAAAAAGGGGCGTTTCTTTTTTTTGCTGAGTATATATGTAATAACACTTAAGGTTTTCTGGGCTAACAATGAAATAATTAATATCCGAAGGACTAGAAACAAAGCTGCCATCTATATCGGCTCCATATTGCTTGTGTTACCTCAATCAGCCAAGGCTGGAGTCATGTATTACCGGATCTTAGTTATGGTGGTAATACTACAATGGAATGCTTGAAGCCAGTTGGCTAATGGGCAGGAGTTCAAGCAGTTCATGCCAGCTAAGCCTGATGTGATTTGTGTGCAGGAAACATGTCTCAAACTGACTATGGAGTTTATCACACAGTGATGTGTAGTTGTTCTGCGAGAGATGCAGGGGGAAGTGCCACCTTCATAAACCAAGGACTTCCTTACAGGACGCTAGGCAGAGGTATCGAAAAGGAATATGTGGTGGTGGAGGTGTGTTTGAGAGGAGGGGTGGTAGTGAACTACTATAATCCCTGTCAGATATTGGACCTGGAAGTGCTGGGGGGGGTGGAAGGACCAGGATAGAAGTAAGGTCATGTGGTATTGGGATTTGAATGCCCACAACACACTCTAATGACAGTAGCCAAGAGGTCATTACCCCATAGTATGCACAATAGGCCGGAGGGATGAGGAGGTGTCAGTGGATGGAGTAGGCAGGTGGGTGTTTGGAAGGGTAAAGTGGGATCAGTTTCAGGAGCTGAGTGAGCAGGTGATGTCTCGGGTGGATTTGAGAGGGGATGTGGATAGTATGAATAACTGGGTGAGAACAGCGTTAGTTGGGGCAGCTACTGAGGCGATACCTAAGAGTTCAAGGAAGGAGGAGGAGGAGGAAAGCAGTCCCATGGTGGACAGAGGAGTGTGGGGCAATGCTGAGGAGTAGGAACAGGACATTTAGAGTACTGACAAGGTGTCACGCCCTGGCCGTAGAGAGGCTTTTAATCTCTATTTTGGTTAGGCCAGGGTGTGACTAGGGTGGGCATTCTAGTTTCTTTATTTCTATTTTTCTGTTTCTTTGTGTTTGGCCGGGTGTGGTTCTCAATCAGAGGCAGCTGTCTATCGTTGTCTCTGATTGAGAATCATACTTAGGTAGCCTTTTTCCCACCTGTGTTAGTGGGTAGTTATTTTCTGTATAGTTTTAGTTACCTTACAGAACTGTTTGTTTCTCGCTTTGTTATTTTTGTTCTAGTTTTCAGATTTAAATAAATATCATGAACACGTACCATGCTGCGCTTTGTTCCACTCCTACTTCATCAGACGAGCGTTACACAAGGATGCAGAACTTCCAGCATCTGATTCAGTATCAACAGGCCCAGGAGAGGAGAACTATCTGTCAGTCTGATTCAGTATTAACAGGCCCTGGTGAGGAGAACTATCTGTCAGTCTGATTCAGTATCAACAGGCCCAGGAGAGGAGAACTATCTGTCAGTCTGATTCAGTATTAACAGGCCCTGGTGAGGAGAACTATCTATCAGTCTGATTCAGTATAAACAGGCCCAGGCCCTGGTGAGGAGAACTATCTATCAGTCTGATTCAGTATAAACAGGCCCAGGCCCTGGAGAGGAGAACTATCTGTCAGTCTGATTCAGTATAAACAGGCCCAGGCCCTGGTGAGGAGAACTATCCGTCAGTCTGATTCAGTATAAACAGGCCCTGGTGAGGAGAACTATCTGTCAGTCTGATTCAGTATAAACAGGCCCAGGCCCTGGAGAGGAGAACTATCTGTCAGTCTGATTCAGTATAAACAGGCCCTGGTGAGGAGAACTATCTGTCAGTCTGATTCAGTATAAACAGGCCCTGGTGAGGAGAACTATCTGTCAGTCTGATTCAGTATTAACAGGCCCAGGCCCTGGTGAGGAGAACTATCTGTCAGTCTGATTCAGTATAAACAGGCCCTGGCCCTGGTGAGGAGAACTATCCGTCAGTCTGATTCAGTGTAAACAGGCCCAGGCCCTGGTGAGGAGAACTATCTATCAGTCTGATTCAGTATAAACAGGCCCAGGCCCTGGTGAGGAGAACTATCTATCAGTCTGATTCAGTATAAACAGGCCCTGGTGAGGAGAACTATCCGTCAGTCTGATTCAGTATAAACAGGCCCTGGTGAGGAGAACTATCTGTCAGTCTGATTCAGTATAAACAGGCCCTGGTGAGGAGAACTATCTATCAGTCTGATTCAGTATAAACAGGCCCAGGCCCTGGTGAGGAGAACTATCTGTCAGTCTGATTCAGTATAAACAGGCCCTGGTGAGGAGAACTATCTGTCAGTCTGATTCAGTATAAACAGGCCCTGGTGAGGAGAACTATCTGTCAGTCTGATTCAGTATAAACAGGCCCAGGCCCTGGTGAGGAGAACTATCTGTCAGTCTGATTCAGTATTAACAGGCCCTGGTGAGGAGAACTATCTGTCAGTCTGATTCAGTATAAACAGGCCCAGGCACTGGTGAGGAGAACTATCTATCAGTCTGATTCAGTATAAACAGGCCCAGGTCCTGGTGAGGAGAACTATCTGTCAGTCTGATTCAGTATAAACAGGCCCAGGCCCTGGTGAGGAGAACTATCTATCAGTCTGATTCAGTATAAACAGGCCCTGGTGAGGAGAACTATCTATCAGTCTGATTCAGTATAAACAGGCCCAGGCCCTGGTGAGGAGAACTATCTATCAGTCTGATTCAGTATAAACAGGCCCTGGTGAGGAGAACTATCTGTCAGTCTGATTCAGTATAAACAGGCCCTGGTGAGGAGAACTATCCGTCAGTCTGATTCAGTATAAACAGGCCCAGGCCCTGGTGAGGAGAACTATCTGTCAGTCTGATTCAGTATAAACAGGCCCTGGTGAGGAGAACTATCTGTCAGTCTGATTCAGTATAAACAGGCCCTGGTGAGGAGAACTATCTGTCAGTCTGATTCAGTATAAACAGGCCCAGGCCCTGGTGAGGAGAACTATCTGTCAGTCTGATTCAGTATTAACAGGCCCTGGTGAGGAGAACTATCTGTCAGTCTGATTCAGTATAAACAGGCCCAGGCACTGGTGAGGAGAACTATCTATCAGTCTGATTCAGTATAAACAGGCCCAGGTCCTGGTGAGGAGAACTATCTGTCAGTCTGATTCAGTATAAACAGGCCCAGGCCCTGGTGAGGAGAACTATCTATCAGTCTGATTCAGTATAAACAGGCCCTGGTGAGGAGAACTATCTATCAGTCTGATTCAGTATAAACAGGCCCAGGCCCTGGTGAGGAGAACTATCTATCAGTCTGATTCAGTATAAACAGGCCCTGGTGAGGAGAACTATCCGTCAGTCTGATTCAGTATAAACAGGCCCAGGCCCTGGTGAGGAGAACTATCTGTCAGTCTGATTCAGTATAAACAGGCCCTGGTGAGGAGAACTATCTGTCAGTCTGATTCAGTATAAACAGGCCCTGGAGAGGAGAACTATCTGTCAGTCTGATTCAGTATAAACAGGCCCAGGCCCTGGTGAGGAGAACTATCTGTCAGTCTGATTCAGTATAAACAGGCCCAGGCCCTGGTGAGGAGAACTATCTGTCAGTCTGATTCAGTATAAACAGGCCCAGGCCCTGGTGAGGAGAACTATCTGTCAGTCTGATTCAGTATAAACAGGCCCTGGTGAGGAGAACTATCTATCAGTCTGATTCAGTATAAACAGGCCCTGGTGAGGAGAACTATCCGTCAGTCTGATTCAGTATAAACAGGCCCTGGTGAGGAGAACTATCTGTCAGTCTGATTCAGTATAAACAGGCCCAGGCCCTGGTGAGGAGAACTATCTGTCAGTCTGATTCAGTATAAACAGGCCCAGGCCCTGGTGAAGAGAACTATCTATCAGTCTGATTCAGTATAAACAGGCCCAGGCCCTGGTGAGGAGAACTATCTGTCAGTCTGATTCAGTATAAACAGGCCCAGGCCCTGGTGAGGAGAACTATCTGTCAGTCTGATTCAGTATAAACAGGCTCAGGCCCTGGTGAGGAGAACTATCTGTCAGTCTGATTCAGTATAAACAGGCCCAGGCCCTGGTGAGGAGAACTATCCGTCAGTCTGATTCAGTATAAACAGGCCCAGGCTCTGGTGAGGAGAACTATCTGTCAGTCTGATTCAGTATAAACAGGCCCAGGCCCTGGTGAGGAGAACTATCCGTCAGTCTGATTCAGTATAAACAAGCCCTGGTGAGGAGAACTATCTGTCAGTCTGATTCAGTATAAACAGGCCCTGGTGAGGAGAACTATCTGTCAGTCTGATTCAGTATAAACAGGCCCAGGCCCTGGTGAGGAGAACTATCCGTCAGTCTGATTCAGTATAAACAGGCCCTGGTGAGGAGAACTATCCGTCAGTCTGATTCAGTATAAACAGGCCCAGGCCCTGGTGAG
The DNA here is from genome assembly GCF_029448725.1 of Salvelinus fontinalis. Lineage (NCBI taxonomy): Eukaryota > Metazoa > Chordata > Actinopteri > Salmoniformes > Salmonidae > Salvelinus > Salvelinus fontinalis. The sequence goes on from NC_074692.1 coordinate 45,805,824, forward strand.
GAGAACTATCTGTCAGTCTGATTCAGTATAAACAGGTCCTGGTGAGGAGAACTATCTGTCAGTCTGATTCAGTATAAACAGGCCCTGGTGAGGAGAACTATCTGTCAGTCTGATTCAGTATAAACAGGCCCTGGTGAGGAGAACTATCTGTCGGTCTGATTCAGTATAAACAGGCCCTGGTGAGGAGAACTATCTGTCCGTCTGATTCAGTATAAACAGGCCCAGGCTCTGGTGAGGAGAACTACCTGTCAGGCAAAGAGGTCGTGTTGGCGTCGGTTCTGTGACACCATGATGGTTCTGTGACATACAAGAATGGCTCCTGCTATTTGTAACTTATTTTGTAGATGTCTGTTGTAACAGTCAGTAAGACATGGGAGACCGTAGATGTCTGTTGTCTGTTGTAATGGTCAGTAAGCCAAGAAAAACAGCAGATGTCTGTTGTCTGTTGTAACAATCAGTAAGCCAGGGGAGACAGTACTGTAGATGTCTGTTGTAACAGTCAGCAAGCCAGGGGAGACAGGACTGTAGATGTCTGTTGTAACAGTCAGTAAGCCAGGGGAGACAGTACTGTAGATGTCTGTTGTAACAGTCAGTAAGCCAGGGGAGACATTAGATGTGTAACGGATGTGAAATGGCTAGCTAGTTAGCAGGTACGCGCTAATAGCGTTTCAATCAGTTACGTCACTTGCTCTGAAACCTAGAATTAGTTTAGAAAAAGCTGCGGCTTTTGTGGAGCGATGGGTAACGACGCTTCTAGGTTTCAGAGCAAGTGACGTAACTGATTGAAACGCTATTAGCGCGTACCCGCTAACTAGCTAGCCATTTCACATCCGTTACACTTACAGATGCACCTGTGGGAGTGATCGTGGACAGTGAGATCGGAGGTCTGCTCCTACTGTCTCACATGCTGACCACACCGCTCACGTCGCTTGCATATACGTTGCATAATACATTTACACATACATGTTATTCAATCATTGCACCCACACTGCTCGCGCACGCCAACGGGCGTCTGCGTTGCCAAGCACTAAAATAGAAGTCAGTTCTATTAGTGACGATGAACACGGTGCAAGTCCTGCCTCTCTCATCTCCTTATTGGTTTATAGAAACAGGTACCCAACGTACCATCTCCTCATTGGTATTACCCACGTGGGTGATTGAAAAATGAACTGAGGTCGGTCGGTCGTGGTAATACTATGAAAGTTAGATGCTAATCGCCATATAAAGTCCGAAGAAGAAAAAGCCTGGAAGCAGAAGAGATGACTAGAAACGATTCGGTTGACCGTTTTATGTGTGGATTAATTGTCGGAGTAGAGGACCTTGTGCATTTCAGGTAAAACAACAACTCAAAATGTATATCCCGTGGCAAATTAGCTACCAACAGCAAGCTAGCTAAATAGGACAAATTAGCTAACAACTGCAAGCTAGCTATCTAAATTGCCATAAATGTTTAACGCTTTTCGAGCTATCCCCAAATGAATATAATTGGTTCAGAGTTTGTTTTGATATTTCAACTTGCGTGTCGTGATCGCGTTTGGTGTGGGGGGGACAAAATCAATTTGTGCACGATGGTGCACGCGTGTGTCCGTTCTGGGCACGGTGTCAGAGTCGGAGTGCAGATCAAGGATTAGGTTTGCCTTTTAGATCATACTGAATAAGATGATATGGACGGGGGGGAGGGGGACATGATCCTAGATAAGCACTTCTAATCTTAATTTGTTTTTTTAAAAGTCATAGATTTTTGGGGGAGGGTTTATATGTTTTTGGTTTAATGATGTTGCAAGGCCCCTCAGGAGAACCAGATATGAGACAAACCAGCCAGGCCCCTCAGGAGAACAGGCCATGTGACGAACCAGCCAGACACCTCAGGAGAACAGGTCATGAGATGAACCAGCCAGGCTCCTCAGAAGAACAGACCATGAGACGAACCAGCCAGGCACCTCAGGAGAACAGGCCATGAGACAAACCAGCCAGGCCCCTAAGGAGAACAGGCCATGAGACAAACCAGCCAGGCCCTTCAAGAGAACAGGCCATGAGATGAGGCAGCCAGGCACCTCAGGAGAACAGGCCATGAGACGAACCAGCCAGGCACCTCAGGAGAACAGGCCATGAGACGAACCAGCCAGGCACCTCAGGAGAACAGGCCATGAGACGAACCAGCCAGGCACCAAAGGAGAACAGGCCATGAGACGAACTAGCCAGGCACCTCAGGAGAACAGGCCATGAGACGAACCAGCCAGGCACCTCAGGAGAACAGGCCATGAGATGGACAGACAGACAAACAAACAGAGAAGACAGATGACACAGGGGACAGCTCGTCCTTGTCCATATCACACTAAAGAAAATGACATTTATCATACTGTTTATCACAATGAGACACATGAGATGTGGATGTGCCCATTTGCAGGACTATTTGCTTTACCAGACAAAGATTAAGCTGATAGTCCTGGACTAAACTGCTAACAGCCAGTTGAGAGAATGTTTTGATGTATAAGCTGATAGTCCTGGACTAAACTGCTGACATCCAGTTGAGAGATTGTTTTGATTTAGTTGTGTTTGATATGTGCTCTCTGGGATTGTAACAGCAGCAGTTTAGCTGTAATGCACTGAATTGTAGTGTATGCAATGGGGTTTATTTTATCAACCCATGAAATGCAATAACACTCTTTGTTGGGGACAATAAACCGTTTCTGAACAGAATAAGTTATAATTTATTGCGCAGGGAAAATGTTTGTAAGATTTTTTTTCTTTTTTCCCCCATTTTTTATTTTATTCAAATGAAACATGAAAGAGATCTCATTACGAGGCTTCTTATACAATAATTTCCTGCTGGCTATTTGGGTCCGTTTGTGTGGCGGCTCAAATTATAACACAAATCAACTCACAGTTAAGAATAAACCTTTAGAATAATTACAAAAATATTCTCAAAAAATATAATCAGAAATTAATACAATACAAGCACAATTTACATACAACGTTTGTAGGACTGACGAAAAAATGACTTTAGTGTTTGAGGTGGTGATGCTGTTTAAACACCAGATGGCAGCATCGTATTGGGAACATCATAGCTATAGGCAACATATAACAAAACAATACCACACCATGTGTTGCTACTGATAGTCAAACCATCCCCATTACACCATCTCAATGTGTGCAGAGTTTGAGAAAAGATGCCTCCCCTTTTTTGTGCTTCGCCAAAGTGTGTCTTAAATAGTTTAGTGAACCCAGGCAATAAATTAAAAGATTTACTGTGAAATTTGAGTTTGTGTTGTCAAAAGCACGTTAGCCAAAAGTATCTGATTTGTGTTTAGAGAAGGATATGTGGATGTAATTTAACTTCAAACCCTGGTCTTGTAGTCTAACTTTATCTCAACAGATTTTAACATCATTTGATTCTGTTATTTTCTGGTAAATTAATGCAATTCTGATTTCTTCACCAGCTTGAAAACATCCTACTAGGATGTTATGATTTATTTGAGTTTTGAGTTTTCAACCAATGTTGAATTCAACATCAAATCAACCTTTCACCATGAGATTGGATTTAAGGTTAAAAGTTGGGTGAAAAAAAAGGACAACGCCCCGCCCCTACATTGATTGCTTTTTCCAAATCCAATCAGGTTTCCACGTTGATTTGACGTCATCACGCTGATTTGTTTGGTTGAAATGACATGGAAACAAAGGTGATTTTCCCAGTGGGATATGTTATTGAATAGTTAAATGTAGGCCTACCTGAATCCAAATATGTACTGCTTACTGTATAGACACAGTCAATACGATTGCTGAAAAATGCATTTCGATGAGTCAATGTCAAGTATTCCAATAATTTAAATACCATAGATATATTCAAATGACGAAATGAATACATTTTAAACCGTGTGCATAATGACGAAACATATTATTGTCCCTGAGTGAACTAGTCACGTTTTTCAATTTTTTTATTTTATATTTTTATTAGTTTAAATGTCTTTTTTTAAATCTGTAAATTAGTGTTTTGCCTGACAGTCCTAATATTCGGCATCCATGTCAACGCTTGACGAGTGTTTGGAGACGAGGGAGAATAGGCTTTATTGCGTTATTTATCGGTGGTTTTCGGGCAAAAGCGGTGTTTTGTCGGTGGTTTTCGGAAAAAGACTTACTGGCTACAACATAGAGTAGTTACATAATTAGCGTCGTTACAAACATCCCTCGGTGCACTTGTCTTGACAAGCCAGTTGTATAACCAACAGTCTCCAGAAGAGGTCGCCAGCGGACCTCAGTGCAGACCTTTCCGTGTTCCATGGAGGACAGCTGATGTTCTAGCCTACATAGATAGTTTTTAATGTAATACTCTCCTTCACACTGAAGACTATTGGGAAACAGGGTTAGTTATATTTATCAGCTTGACCTGACAGAGAAACCCAAACAACTGTCTCATCTAATATTATCATCCCTTCCTGCATGTACTCTGAAATCTATTATTGTAGGCAGCATGGACAGGTCATTCCAATAGACTAGTCATATTAAAAGATTAACACATTTATCTGCAGTTGTCGGGGGGGAATCCTTTATAACCGAGTCATCTGAAGTTGGGGAATTGCCGGCCTGGAGACTTGATATGCATTTTGTCTGTTTTATGTGGATGAAATATTGATAGGTTACATAAAGGTTATATTAATATTAGCGTGGCAATTCTTTAACATTATAATTACAGTAGGTGTTATTACTACTATAATTAAACCTATTGGTGTTAGTAGTGCTAGATTCAGTAGGCCTAGTATAAATAGTTTATGGTTACCATAGTAGCGGTCTATACTTTTATTTTGCCATCAAAGTAGGGATGATTGGAATGTATTTAATTAATTGAGGTCACACTGAAATACACCAGGTCATATACATTAACAGCTGGTAGATGCTGGTCCTGCTAGTCTCCTTATTGTTGCTCTGTGTCTTGTTGCTCCTCTGTTGTTTTGTAATTTGTCATTTTTCTTGATTTAGAACACGCCAATAAGCAAGTAATCTGCTATCAAGTGCACTTTTATGACACTATTTTGGTCAGACAGAGAAAAGTGCGACTATAGATGTCACCTGATTAGGATTGAAAGAAAACATTTTTGTTGGGGGGGGGGGGAGAAATCCCTCTCTCCTTCTCCCTACCCCCACGGACCAGAAGACCGCCCACCACAGATGACCCCTTATAGATTTTAAAAAGAGACGCTGCATTCTCAGACTGACATTCATTCAGCACTCACTGCCACCTTTAAACCGATGTACTCTGTTCGCTTAGCTGCTAGTGTCCCGATACCCGATACCTTGCTCACTTCACTTCGTCTCCAGCACCATGCTCAGGATGCTACAGAAACTCCGGCTCCAGCCAGGGATGATTCTATTATTGATATGGCTCTGTCATTTCATGGAAGATCAAAAAGTACAAGGTATATTATTATTATATTTTACAAATCTTTTCGACCCCCCCCCCCCTCCTCAACAAAAAAAAACTTTTACTGCAAAGTGTATCCTATTCTGCCTGCGTCTTGATGTGAATTGTAACGGTGACAGAATTTACAGTGTTGCAAACGTTTCAAAAAAAGTTCTACGTTCTTTCCATTCGGTTTGGCTCACTATCAGATTGACTGTACTAAACAGGTGCCATTCGGGTCGTTTCAACGAGATGTTATTGCAACTTTTCTCGCCAACGCGATCAAGGCACATGGAATTACATTTTTAGATCGCTTTTTTTTTCTTCTCCCCACTTGCTCTACAAGTCTGTAATACTTGGAATTTTTTGTTAGTTTGACGGATTGCCATATTCACCAGTCCAAAACGGTCAGTATGATGGGACGCAGCAGTGTGATGTGGCTGTATACACATTTACCTCAAACTGAGATAGAGTTGGAGACGGTGCATGGCAGAGAAAAATGCTTGAAATTTGTGAGCACATATTATTTGACCTATAGAATGTCGTTTATGTGCAGCCAACCCATTTCCGATCTATTTGCCACGTGGAGATCGGTATTATCTTTATTATTGTTACATTGATAATGATTGAATACAGTTGCTAATAATGATGCTCATAAATTACATCATGACAGAAATTGTCCCTTGCCGTTGAAATTAACGTCAACAATGTAAACCGTTTTAAATGCACCCTAAAAAAAAAAAAAGTTACAGATTACTCGTATTAGTTAGTGTCCATATGTGTCTTTGGGCAAAGTGTTGTTTTGGTAGCTATTCGTAAAATGCTGGTCTCGGTGTGATCTGCGTCCACGGATGCGAATTGCTCAAATATATTTGGAACAAAGTTTACACAACCATGCGTAAAAAGTTCATGCGTATAGTTCGAGCATCAACGTTCAAGAATGTCAATAATAGGATACAGTTGTTCTGGACTGTTATACTCGGACACAGAATGGATAGGCAATATAAGTAGATTGCTCCACTGTCTGCATTTTGAACATGGATAACGCAGTACTTTGTGTATAGTTCTATCATACCGGCTGTCAGTATTGAACATTGGTGACGGGATAACCAAGTGTTAAAAGATTTTCATTACGATGGGGAAAAAAAACCTGACCCAGACACGTGTTGTGTCTGGATCAGTAACTCAGCGCCTTGGCTTCAGACTTTAATAAGACTGAGACGTCTTCATGTTTGTTTCCAGCTGGTAACTGCTGGTTACAGCAAGGGAAGAACGGGAGGTGTCAGGTGCTCTACGTGCCGGGGATGAGCCGAGAGGAGTGCTGTAGAAGCGGGAGGCTGGGGACGTCATGGACCGAGGAGGATGTACCCAACAGCACCTTGTTCCGGTGGATGATCTTTAACGGCGGAGCCCCCAACTGCATACTCTGCAAAGGTTCAAGCTTTATTAGTCGTATGTATTGGATACACATGTTATACAGTAGACACTGTCTAACGAAATGCTTTCTTGCAGGTTCATTCTCCACAATGCAACAGCAATAAGAACTAATACAATTTAAGAATAGGGAACATAAAGTAAATGTCTCATTGAATTTAGTAAACATTTTAGCATTAGTATAATACATGAAGGCACCATTTATAGTCCAATATTTACACGTGTTTTGGGGAAGGGGGATTGGCGGAAATTGTTTAAATGGAGGTGTATTTAGACATTAAAAAGTCTGGTAGCAACAGCTGTGACTTGTGTATAAAACAATGTGCAACTTCATTTATATTTAAAGTGGAAACTCAATTCGACAAATTTGTCGACACGTTTATTAAGTTATTGATGTCGTTGCGTCTTAAACATTGTCTGCTCTCCAATAATTGTATTTCATATCATTTAATAAACTTGATATCTCTTCTACTCCAGAAACGTGTGACGACGTGGACTGTGGACCTGGAAAGAGATGCAAGATGAACAGGAGAAGCAAGCCGCGCTGCGTCTGCGCTCCTGACTGCTCTAACGTGACTTGGAAAGGACCTGTCTGCGGGTCGGATGGAAAGACGTACAGAGACGAGTGTGCGTTGCTCAAGTCCAAATGTAAAGTACACCTGGACCTGGATGTGCAGTACCAGGGCAAATGCAAGAGTAAGTCCACCTGGCAAGCAAGGCCCAATGCATAAAAAAATAACATCAGCTACTTATTCATATCCAAGTCTTTGGAACCTTTTCCCATTATAATTGGTCTTTTGACCAATCACATCAGATCTTTTCACATCAGATCTAATTGGTCAAAAGACCAATTAGTGAAACAAATATCAGAATTGGGCAGCCTGTCTAAAGGCAGCCAATGGGAGGCCTGTCTAAAGGCAGCCAATGGGAGGCCTGTCTAAAGGCAGCCAATGGGAGGCCTGTCTAAAGGCAGCCAATGGAAGGCCTGTCTAAAGGCAGCCAATGGGAGGCCTGTCTAAAGGCAGCCAATGGAAGGCCTGTCTAAAGGCAGCCAATGTCAGGCCTGTCTAAAGGCAGCCAATGTCAGGCCTGTCTAAAGGCAGCCAATGGGAGGCCTGTCTAAAGGCAGCCAATGGAGGGCCTGTCTAAAGGCAGCCAATGTCAGGCCTGTCTAAAGGCAGCCAAAGGGAGGCCTGTCTAAAGGCAGCCAATGGGATGCCTGTCTAAAGGCAGCCAATGGGATTCAGTCTGATTGCATTTTATTTGATCACAGTGAGTAGCGGTCGATTCACCGGTGTTTAATTAAGGGACATCTTGAGTATACATCTGGTTGGCTTGTTACTCTACTGATATGAACCACCGTATTCATTTGCCTCCCTTTCGTTCTGACAGAGACCTGCCGTGACGTCTTATGCTCGGGAAGCTCCACGTGCGTCGTGGACCAGACAAACAACGCGTACTGTGTGACCTGTAATCGGATCTGCCCCGAACAGACGTCACCGGAGCAGTTCCTGTGTGGCAACGACGGGATCATATACACCAGCGCGTGCCATCTGAGGAGGGCCACATGTCTCCTGGGAACATCCATAGGAGTAGCATACCAGGGGAAATGCATCAGTAAGTAGTGTCTCCTGGGAACATGCATAGGAGTAGCATATCAAGGGGAACTGCATCAGTCCGTAGTGTCTCCTGGGAACATGCATAGGGGTAGCATATCAAGGGGAAATGCATCAGTAAGTAGTGTCTCCTGGGAACATGCATAGGAGTAGCATATCAAGGGGAACTGCATCAGTCCGTAGTGTCTCCTGGGAACATGCATAGGGGTAGCATATCAAGGGGAAATGCATCAGTAAGTAGTGTCTCCTGGGAACATGCATAGGAGTAGCATATCAAGGGGAACTGCATCAGTCCGTAGTGTCTCCTGGGAACATGCATAGGAGTAGCATATCACGGGGAAATGCATCCGTCAGTAGGCCTAAGCTTTTGACACAACAGTATATAATACAGCTTATTATATACAAACTTTAGCCCCTACCCTCTAGACATGTGACCATGTGGTTTACACATGTCCTTTTCTCTAAGGCTGCATTTACACAGGCATCCAAATTCAGATCTTTCACTACTAATTGGTCTTTTGACCAATCAGATCAGATCTTTCACCACTAATTGGTCTTTTGACCAATCAGATCAGATCTTTCGCCACTAATTGGTCTTTTGACCAATCAGATCAGATCTTTTGCCAATAATTGGGCAAAATATCAGAATTGTGCTGCCTGTGTAAATGCAGCATAAGAGTTTCTAGAGGAAGCTAGGGGGTTATTTCTGGACATGGGCTACATACTGTAGTCTCTCTTGGACACTCAAATCCGTCCCAACCCACACTGTACACCAGGGGTTGGAAACGGGTCAGGGAACAGAACCGGTTCAGGGAACAGAACCAAAAAAAACTTTCTTCTTTTATTTTTTATTTTTTGAGGAACAGAAATGTAACCGATATCGTCCCAGTTCCGACACTTACCTGCTCCGTTGCAGTCGTATCATTTAAAAACCGTTGATGACTAAACTCAAGAAATGTTGTGCTATTTTGTATTTAAGCAATACGATGTTCTGTTCATCGGCTCCAGCGAATCACAACTTCTCGAGCAGTACAGCAGTTGATAGCTACGTTCACACAGCACACGCAAAGCTGTCCAGAGCTAAAAGAAGCGCCCATCTATCTAGTCGCTGAGCTTATGTATTTCAGGGAAAGTGACTTACAAAAGTAAACCTTCAATAAGTGAACAGACTAGCAATACGCAGGCTACTGTTGCTAGTCTGCTATTTGAAAGCTACAAAACACTCTTTATCGTTAGTCTTGACTAACTTACTGTAGCCAGGTCCATATCTCTTTTGGAACGCAATTGTCTTAAAGGGGCAGGGTCCTATTTTACAACATTAAAATGAGTTACATTGCTAAATTATATGAAACTGCTTTTTTAATACACATCATAATAACAAAACGTAGCTTATTAATAGTTGAAAATAAAGAGAAAGCCTGCCGACCTATAGTCTCTGCATGACCCCAATGCATTTAAAAACAACACCATGTCCGACACCAAGTTAATATTGAACCCTGTCATAGCCCAGAGTTTTACCTGACCAGATCATGAGATCAGAAAAAAACTCCAGGCCCCAGAAAAGACATAAACCAACTTTTGAACCTGTTGTACCACCACTGCCCAGGGCTTCAAGATCCTCCTGCATCCTCTCTCACTATCTCCCAACCTGTTGTACCACCACTGCCCAGGGCTTCAAGATCCTCCTGCATCCTCTCTCGCTATCTCCCAACCTGTTGTACCACCACTGCCCAGGGCTTCAAGCTTCCTCCTGCATCCTCTCTCGCTATCTCCCAACCTGTTGTACCACCACTGCCCAGGGCTTCAAGATCCTCCTGCATCCTCTCTCACTATCTCCCAACCTGTTGTACCACCACTGCCCAGGGCTTCAAGATCCTCCTGCATCCTCTCTCGCTATCTCCCAACCTGTTGTACCACCACTGCCCAGGGCTTCAAGCCTCCTCCTGCATCCTCTCTCGCTATCTCCCAACCCGTTGTACCACCACTGCCCAGGGCTTCAAGCCTCCTCCTGCATCCTCCTGCATCCTCTCTCGCTATCTCCCAGCCTGTTGTACCACCACTGCCCAGGGCTTCAAGATCCTCCTGCACCCTCTCTCGCTATCTCCCAACCTGTTGTACCACCACTGCCCAGGGCTTCAAGCTTCCTCCTGCATCCTCTCTCGCTATCTCCCAACCTGTTGTACCACCACTGCCCAGGGCTTCAAGCCTCCTCCTGCACCCTCTCTCGCTATCTCCCAACCTGTTGCACCACCACTGCCCAGGGCTTCAAGCCTCCTCCTGCACCCTCTCTCGCTATCTCCCAACCTGTTGTACCACCACTGCCCAGGGCTTCAAGCTTCCTCCTGCACCCTCTCTCGCTATCTCCCAACCTGTTGCACCACCACTGCCCAGGGCTTCAAGCTTCCTCCTGCACCCTCTATCGCTATCTCCCAACCTGTTGTACCACCACTGCCCAGGACTTCAAGCCTCCTCCTGCAACCTCTCTCGCTATCTCCCAACCTGTTGTACCACCACTGCCCAGGGCTTCAAGCCTCCTCCTGCACCCTCTCTCGCTATCTCCCAACCTGTTGTACCACCACTGCCCAGGACTTCAAGCCTCCTCCTGCACCCTCTCTCGCTATCTCCCAACCTGTTGTACCACCACTGCCCAGGACTTCAAGCCTCCTCCTGCATCCTCTCTCGCTATCTCCCAACCTGTTGTACCACCACTGCCCAGGGCTTCAAGCCTCCTCCTGCACCCTCTCTCGCTATCTCCCAACCCTTAACATTTCTGTCGCATCTCGCGCCTTACACTTGTCCATCACACATGTAAACAACTAGCTTGCCCGCTCTGGAGCTAAATGTTTAATATACATATATATATATATATCACAGGTTAAAAAAGGAACTGAAAGGAACGATTTAAACCAGTACTTTTATTTTGTTCGAACTAGAATTTTATTATGCTGGTCGGAACAGTGGAACAGAATGAAAAAAAAAATACGGGTTCTGTTCCCGAAGGAAACGATTGGAAAATGATTTCAGTTCTTAACCATGCTGTACAGTACTTACAATATAGTCTGAATGTAGGCTTTACCATAGAAATGTAATCTATAGAAGGGACTTAGAGCCCCTAACCCTGGCAATCTGACTGGTAAATTCATGGGTATTCATTCTATACATTCTATTTCTATGGCCTGTACCTCGTAGGCTGCAACATTTTAGTTCTTTTTAGTCCACTCTGCCAACATTCTCCAAGCAGAGCCATTGAAGCTGTGGATGTCCAGTTCAGTATACCTGGGACTACTTTGTACTTGTTACTGTTTAGAATATGATGGACGTCTGATTGTTTCCTGAAGTTGACAACATTACCCACAACACAGCTGAGGACGTTTTTCCTCCCTACTACAATGATACTTGACCACACATGACCTAACATAGGACATGACTCACTACGACCCACTACGGTTACATGGTTATTTGACTCAATATGACCCACTATGTTTACATGGTTATTTGACTCAATACAACCCACTACGGTTACATGGTTATTTGACTCAATACAACCCGCTGTGATCCACTATGGTTACATGGTTATATGACTCAAAATGACCCACTACTGTTACATGGTTATTTGACTCAATACGACCCACTACTGTTACATGGTGATGTGACTCAATACGACCCGCTGCGACCCACTACGGTTACATGGTTATTTGACTCAATATGACCCACTATGGTTACATGGTTATATGACTCAATATGACCCACTACTGTTACATGGTTATTTGACTCAATACGACCCACTACTGTTACATGGTGATGTGACTCAATACGACCCGCTGCGACCCACTACGGTTACATGGTTATTTGACTCAATATGACCCACTGCGGTTACATGGTTATATGACTCAATACGACCCACTACGGTTACATGGTTATTTGACTCAATATGACCCACTACGGTTACATGGTGATGTGACTCAATACGACCCGCTGCGACCCACTACGGTTACATGGTTATTTGACTCACTATGACCCACTACGGTTACATGGTTATTTGACTCACTATGACCCACTACGGTTACATGGTTATTTGACTCCATACGACCCACTATGGTTACATGACTCAATATGACCCACTACTGTTACATGGTGATGTGACTCAATACGACCCGCTGCGACCCACTACGGTTACATGGTTATTTGACTCAATATGACCCACTGCGGTTACATGGTTATATGACTCAATACGACCCACTACGGTTACATGGTGATGTGACTCAATACGACCCGCTGCGACCCACTACGGTTACATGGTTATTTGACTCACTATGACCCACTACGGTTACATGGTTATTTGACTCACTATGACCCACTACGGTTACATGGTTATTTGACTCCATACGACCCACTATGGTTACATGACTCAATATGACCCACTACGGTTACATGGTGATGTGACTCAATACGACCCGCTGCGACCCACTAGGGTTACATGGTTATTTGACTCACTATGACCCACTACGGTTACATGGTTATTTGACTCACTATGACCCACTACGGTTACATGGTTATTTGACTCCATACGACCCACTACGGTTACATGGTGATGTGCCAAGCAGCACCAACGAGGCGTCCGTCTGATCAGTTCTGTCGTTCTTCTCCTCTCCTCTCTCTCTGGCTCCAGAGGCCAAGTCGTGCGAGGACATCCAGTGCAGCGCGGGGAAGAAGTGTCTATGGGATGCCAGGATGAGTCGAGGCCGCTGCTCTCTCTGTGAGGAGGCGTGTCCGGAGAGCCGGATGGACGAGGCGGTGTGCGCCAGCGACAACACCACCTACCCGTCAGAGTGTGTTATGAAGCAGACTGCCTGCTCTCTGGGGACGCTCCTTGAGGTTAAGCATTCAGGATCTTGCAACTGTAAGTAATCGCCACAGCAAAAGACAATTCCATGATCTTTCCCAACAATAATCCCTCCCTCGTCTCGTCTTGAGCCCCCGCCCCTGCAAACTCCTACTCCGCCCCCCCCCGTCCACCCACCCATCCGGCACAGCTCAGCTCAGCTTAACGCATCTGAAAGGACTTGAGAATGGGAGAACTTGCATGATGTTGTCTGTGTTGCTGGCTTCTCTAACAAAAAACAACAAATCTGCAAAAACAAACGAAAAAGTAAAAAAAATATATATATATATATATATCAACAGGTTAAGGACAGTTCAAAAGATAACACATTTTTTTTTTGGGGGGGGGGGGGGGGTCGAGATACTAACTCCATGAAACTAACAAGAGACTTTTACAATTAGAACAGTGAAATGTTCAGTATTTAACATCTAGTTTGTGGTCATAATCTCATAGTAATCTGTTACATTTCACTTCCGTGCATTTTTTTTAATTTTTTTTTTAATTGTCATAGTTATTATTTTATTTTTCATCTAGACAGACAGATAATGGTAATATCTTTACAGCTTCAACATTCCATGGTCACATTGCTAATTTTATGTTAATAATGCATCGTTTTTTCTTTTGGGGTGTAATCAATAAATTCAAAATAGACTATGTCTGTAACGGCATACACCGCTCTGTTAACATGTAATATAGAGTCAGAGTGAAACACACACCGCTCTGTTAACATGTAATATAGAGTCAGAGTGAAACACACACCGCTCTGTTAACATGTAATATAGAGTCAGAGTGAAAACACACACCGCTCTGTTAACATGTAATATAGAGTCAGAGTGAAAACACACACCGCTCTGTTAACATGTAATATAGAGTCAGAGTGAAAACACAAACCGCTCTGTTAACATGTAATATAGAGTCAGAGTGAAACACACACCGCTCTGTTAACATGTAATATAGAGTCAGAGTGAAAACACACACCGCTCTGTTAACATGTAATATAGAGTCAGAGTGAAAACACACACCAGTTGCATATATTCATATAAGTGCATATGGTGATTGTAAAATTGGGGCCGATTTATCTAAGATTATTTAAGTTGAACCTCAACACATATAGACTACGTTTTTCTACCAAGATTCTACCTGCTCACTAAACTGGGGCTCTACCTGCCTTCAAATTGTCCCAAAACAGCCTCAAAGAAATGATAGAAGTTACATTCTAAGTCGCTATATGTCAAAGAATGTCTGATGAAATCATTTCATTTTCATCATGATGAATAAATCTGGATATCTTCCACTATCTTACATGATATGATATGATGTTCGACTGACTACATTTCTTCCACTAAACTACATGATTATATATGATGTTCGACTGACTACATTTCTTCCACTAAACTACATGATTATATATGATGTTCGACTGACTACATTTCTTCCACTAAACTACATGATTATATATGATGTTCGACTGACTACATTTCTTCCACTAAACTACATGATTATATATGATGTTCGACTGACTACATTTCTTCCACTAAACTACATGATTATATATGATGTTCGACTGACTACATTTCTTCCACTAAACCACATGATTATATATGATGTTCGACTGACTACATTTCTTCCACTAAACTACATGATTATATATGATGTTCGACTGACTACATTTCTTCCACTAAACCACATGATTATATATGATGTCCGACTGACTACATTTCTTCCACTAAACTACATGATTATATATGATGTTCGACTGACTACTTTAATGTAAACGTGCCTTATTAAGGTACATGTAGATTACAACTTCTCTAAAAGGACCTTTGCCACGATCACCTCATGAAAGAAGCATTTACCCTATAAAGCAGAAGTAGCAGCTTGTAGAAAAATGTTCTCTTATTTCTCCTCAGTATCTCTTTCTACTTGTAGAAAATTAACATGTGTTCTATCCATCTATCCTGACTGCTGTGTGTGCTGATTGTAATGAATGTTGTCTATCAGAATATATGTATATATAAAAACAAATCCCTTTTGGATTTGACGAGGTACTGCCTGTTTGTCTCTCTTGCCTTTTACATTTCCAAAAATCAAAAGCTGTGTGGTTGGCCTGGCTCATGTCCTGCTTGATAGGGGTCATAGGTCAAACTGCTGTGACCCCAGAGAAACACTCCGCCCAATGGCAGCCACTGTACTGTGTCTGAGACAAAAGGAGACTTTAAAAAAATGAGAAAGCCATTGAATACCTCATACCCCCCCCTGTAAGTATGGCATGGATGCCTCAGTGCATCGTAGACTGCCAAGTCCCCTCTCTTCCCTGAAACATGCCAACACCACCTCGCTTTTTCTGTGGCTTTGTGCAGGGAGTGGGGGGGGGCTTTTGAGAACCTTCACTGAATATTGTTCTGCTGTGTTGCTGGTGTGCTCCTGATTCATACACCGGCTATCATATATTCTCCCATCTAGCCATAACAGAAGACCGTGAGGAAGAGGAGGAGGAGCAAGAAGATCAGGACTACATGGTTCGCATCCATCTGTCCCCCTTATTGGATGAATAGACTGTCTATCATATCCACCTGACCTCCTTATTGGATGGATAGGCTGTCTATCATATCCGCATGCTCTCATTATTGGTTGGATAAGCTGTCTATCATATCCACATGCTCTCCTTATTGGTTGGATAGGCTGTCTATCATATCCACATGCTCTCCTTATTGGTTGGATAGGCTGTCTATCATATCCACATGCTCTCCTTATTGGTTGGATAGGCTGCCTGGTCTCCAAGAAGGGAACAGTCCTTGGGCCAGGTCTCATGTTGTCCATACTGTACAGTACATATGTATATGTGTATTTATACATATTGTTCAGTTCTGCTAGATGTTTTATTTATACTGTGTTTTGTGTTTGTTTTTTAAAATAATTTATACATTTACAATGTTCAGGATTACTATGTTACCATGTTATTGTTACCACTTGTTTCTATTGGTTTCGTCGTCCTGTTTATTTTTTTTCCTTCATTTTTAAAAAATATATTTTTTATTTTTTATAATGAAGAAAAATATATTTCTCCAAAGAGAAGCGGTGTTATTTATTGAATAAAATATCCATCTCCATTCTGTAATCTGTAATTGGCGTTCATGCTTCCCTGAGCTGTACTGACCTGCTTATGTTCTCACTGTTAGATATCTCAATTACAGAGATGTTTATCATTCACACGTGAATACATGTTTAGCCTACTTTGTGTTTATTTATGGAGGGGGAGGGAATCTTATCTGTCAATCATTTATGTACAGAAATGTTTCTGCTTTTTTCTGTTGTTTAAACCCCATCATTATAACTCGCTAAAGGGACAGTTGTTAGGGTCGGATCTATTTTAATTACCAGTCGATTCAGGAAGTAAAACCCAATTCCAAATGTTCCTCATTGAAGAGAATTGGAATTTCAGTGTACTTCCTGAATTGAAATGGAATTGAAATGGAATTGAATTCCCGCTTGGTTATGGACGCCGCATTAGTTACTCCCCTACAATGTGTTTCCCCAATGGAGATGTCTGTCTAACCCGAACAGAACATCGCCCAGTAGCAGTATTTTTTTATTTTACATGTTTTAATAACAGATATGTTTTGTTTTTTGGGGGGGGGGGGCGACGCTTGATTTCTGTGCCATGAACATTTGTGTGCTGCCAATATTGTGCTCCATGTAGCTGTTGCAGAGCTCACCTGACTAGAATCCTACACACGTATATACACACTGTAGCTCACCTGACTAGAATGCTACACACGTATATACATACTGTAGCTCACCTGACTAGAATGCTACACACGTATATACACACTGTATTATTAAACCTCATCACTTTGCTTTTCTCGTACCGTTGTTGTTCTTGTCAGAATGCATTTTCATTTTCAAAAAAAATCACAAGAGAAATACAAAAATTCTGTTATAAGTATATAGTTCAGTATTTTTTTTATTTTTTTTAAATGTAAATTTCATATGTACAAAGTCTGATGGTATTTGTACAGATATGAAGAGTAAAAAATAAAAAATAAAACGTTTTTTTTCTTCCCGTTACATGTTTGTAGTTTCTGACCCGTAAGGAGACTGAAATCTCACTGTCTTTGATATACAAACGTATTAGATATTTAAAAAAAATCACTGACACCAAAACACCCCAAAAATATTTCACCAAAGAATTCAACACTGCAGTATACATTGCTCCATATCTTGGGCCATTAAGAAATGACATTAACTACAAGCCCTATGAAATGTGTCCCCATAGAAGTATTGAGTAACAACAGCTGATTCCAGAGTATTGTCTGTTGTTTATTGGTACAGTAATGCTATTTAAGGCAGAATGACCTCAAGTAAGAGTGCTGATCTGAGATCAGTTTATAATGTTAAAATCATACCTAATACGATCGTATGGGCTGATCCTAGATCAGCACTCCTATCTACTCTGATACATGTGCCTAGATCAAACGTACTATGAGACGCTTTGTGGCGTGCTTTGTTGTTTATATTATACTAAGAGGTGTGTCTATAAGAGGTTGGTCCTAGCTAGCAAATTCATGGGGTTGATCCTAGCCAGCTGAATCATGGGGTTGATCCTAGCCAGCTGAATCATGGGGTTTGGTCCTAGCCAGCTGAATCATGGGGGTTGGTCCTAGCCAGCTGAATCATGGGGGTTGGTCTTAGCCAGCTGAATCATGGGGGTTGGTCCTAGCCAGCTGAATCATGGGGGTTGGTCCTAGCCAGCTGAATCATGGGGGTTGGTCCTAGCCAGCTGAATCATGGGGGTTGGTCCTAGCCAGCTGAATCATGGGGGTTGGTCCTAGCCAGCTGAATCATGGGGGTTGGTCCTAGCCAGCTGAATCATGGGCTTAGTCCTAGCCAGCTGAATCATGGGGGTTGGTCCTAGCCAGCTGAATCATGGGGGTTGGTCCTAGCCAGCTGAATCATGGGGGTTGGTCCTAGACAGCTGAATCATGGGGTTTGGTCCTAGCCAGCTGAATCATGGGGGTTGGTCCTAGCCAGCTGAATCATGGGGTTGGTCCTAGCCAGCTGAATCATGGGGTTGATCCTAGCCAGCTGAATCATGGGGTTTGGTCCTAGCCAGCTGAATCATGGGGGTTGGTCCTAGCCAGCTGAATCATGGGGTTTGGTCCTAGCCAGCTGAATCATGGGGTCAGTCCTAGCCAGCTGAATCATGGGGTTTGTCCTAGTCAGCTGAATCATGGGGTTTGGTCCTAGCCAGCTGAATCATGGGGTTTGGTCCTAGCCAGCTGAATCATGGGGTTTGGTCCTAGCCAGCTGAATCATGGGGGTTGGTCCTAGCCAGCTGAATCATGGGGTCAGTCCTAGCCAGCTGAATCATGGGGTCGGTCCTAGCCAGCTGAATCATGGGGTTGGTCCTAGCCAGCTGAATCATGGGGTTTGGTCCTAGCCAGCTGAATCATGGGGTTGGTCCTAGCCAGCTGAATCATGGGGTTGGTCCTAGCCAGCTGAATCATGGGGTTTGGTCCTAGCCAGCTGAATCATGGGGTTTGGTCCTAGCCAGCTGAATCATGGGGTTTGGTCCTAGCCAGCTGAATCATGGGGGTTGGTCCTAGCCAGCTGAATCATGGGGTTTGGTCCTAGCCAGCTGAATCATGGGGTTTGGTCCTAGCCAGCTGAATCATGGGGGTTGGTCCTAGCCAGCTGAATCATGGGGTTGGTCCTAGCCAGCTGAATCATGGGGTTGGTCCTAGCCAGCTGAATCATGGGGGTTGGTCCTAGCCAGCTGAATCATGGGGTCAGTCCTAGCCAGCTGAATCATGGGGTCGGTCCTAGACAGCTGAATCATGGGGTTGGTCCTAGCCAGCTGAATCATGGGGTTGGTCCTAGCCAGCTGAATCATGGGGTTGGTCCTAGCCAGCTGAATCATGGGGTTTGGTCCTAGCCAGCTGAATCATGGGGTTAGTCCTAGCCAGCTGAATCATGGGGTTTGGTCCTAGCCAGCTGAATCATGGGGTTTGGTCCTAGCCAGCTGAATCATGGGGTTTGGTCCTAGCCAGCTGAATTATGGGGGTTGGTCCTAGCCAGCTGAATCATGGGGTTGGTCCTAGCCAGCTGAATCATGGGGTTTGGTCCTAGCCAGCTGAATCATGGGGGTTGGTCCTAGCCAGCTGAATCATGGGGTTTGGTCCTAGCCAGCTGAATCATGGGGTTTGTCCTAGCCAGCTGAATCATGGGGTTTGTCCTAGCCAGCTGAATCATGGGGTTGGTCCTAGCCAGCTGAATCATGGGGGTTGGTCCTAGCCAGCTGAATCATGGGGTTTGGTCCTAGCCAGCTGAATCATGGGGTTTGGTCCTAGCCAGCTGAATCATGGGGTCAGTCCTAGCCAGCTGAATCATGGGGTTGGTCCTAGCCAGCTGAATCATGGGCTTAGTCCTAGCCAGCTGAATCATGGGGTTTGGTCCTAGCCAGCTGAATCATGAGGTTGGTCCTTTTACTGCTAACCTACAAAGCGTCACATGGGCTTCCTCCTACCTTGGTCCTGCTGTACATTCCAACACGTGCGCTACGGTCACAAGACACAGGCCTCCTTATTGTCCCTAGAATTTCTAAGCAAACAGCTGGAGGCAGGGCTTTCTCCTATAGAGCTACATTTTTATGGAATGGTCTGCCTCTCCATGTGAGAGACACAGACTTGGTCTCGACCTTCAAGTCTTTATTGAAGACTCATCTCTTCAGTAGGTCCTGTGATTGAGTGTAGTCTGGCCCAGGGGTGTGAAGGTGAACGGAAAGGCACTGGAGCAACGAACCAACCTTGCTGTCTCTGCCTGCCGGTTCCCCTCTCTCCACTGGGATTCTCTGCCTCTAACCTTATTACAGGGGCTGAGTCACTGGCTTACTGGTGCTCTTCCATGCCGTCCCTAGGAGGGGTGCGTCACTTGAGTGGGTTGAGTCACTGACGTGGTCTTCCTGTCCGGGTTGGTCGCCCCCCTTGGGTTTGTGCGCCTGGGGGAGATCTTCGTGGGCTATACTCTGCCTTGTCTCAGGGTAGTAAATTGGTGGTTTGAATATATCCCTCTAGTGGTGTGGGGGCTGTGCTTTGGCAAAGTGGGTGGGTTTATATCCTGTCTGGTTGGTCTCCCGACCCCTCCTGTCTCAGCCTCCAGTATTTATGCTGCAATAGTTTGTGTCGGGGGGCTAGGGTCAGTCTGTCAATCTGGAGTATTTCTCCTGTCTTATCCTGTGTGAATTTAAGTATGCTCCCTTTAATTCTCTCTCCCTCTCCTCCCCTCCCGGAGGACCTGAGCCCTAGGACCATGCCTCAGGACTACCTGGCCTGATGACTCCTTGCTGTCCCCAGTCCACCTGGTCGTGCTGCTGCTCCAGTTTCAACTGTTCTGCCTGCGGCTATGGAACCCTGACCTGTTCACCGGACGTGCTACCCGTCCCAGACCTCCTGTTTTTCAACTCTCTCTCTACCGCACCTGCTGTCTTTAACTCTGAATCCTCGTCTATGAAAAGCCAACTGACATTTACTCCTGAGGTGCTGACCTGTTTTACCCTCTACAACCACTGTGGTTATTGTGGTAGAGTGTAATAATGTGTTATATTGTAGATATGTTGTGGTAGAGTGTAATAACGTGTTGTATTGTAGATATGTGTTGTGTGATGTGCTGTTATATTTTGTAATGAATCTTTTTTGGACCCTAGTAGCAGCTGCCAAGGAATTCGTAATAAATAAAAAATATGAAAGTTGGTTTGGTGTGTCTAGCTTGAACGGTTCAAGAGTTACAATTATTGTTGTTGGGTATTATATACAGTTGAAAGCGGAAGTTCACATACACTTAGGTTGGAGTAATTTAAAACACGTTTTTCAACCACTCCACAAATTTCTTGTTAACAAACCTAAGTTTTGGCAAGTCGGTTAGGACATCTACATTGTGCATGACACAAGTCATTTTTTCAACAACTGTTTACAAACAGTCTATTTCACTTACAATTCGCTATCACAATTCCAGTGGGTCAGAAGTTTACATACACTAAGATGACTGTGCTTTTAAACGGCTTGGAAAATTCCAGAAAATGATGTCAAGGCTTTAGAAGCTTCTGATAGGCTAATTGACATAATTTGAGTCAATTTCAGGTGTACCTGTGGATGTATTTTAGGGCATACCTTCAAACTCAGTGCCTCTTTGCTTGATATCATTGGAAAATCAAAAGAAATCAGCCAAGACCTCAGAAAAAAAATTGTAGACCTCCACAAGTCTGGTTCATCCTTGGGAGCAATTTCTAAACGCCCGAAGGTAACACGTTCATCTGTACAAACAATAGTACGCAAGTATAAACATCATGGGACCACGCAGCCATCATACCGCTCAGGAAGGAGACGCTTTCTGTCTCCTGGAGACGTACTTTCGTGCAAAAAGTGCAAATCAATCCCAGAACAGCAGCAAAGGACCTTGTGAAGTTGCTTGAGGAAACGGGTACAAAAGTATCTATATCCACAGTAAAACGAGTCCAATATTGACATAACCTGAAAGGCCGCTCAGCAAGGAAGAAGCCACTGCTCCAAAACCGCCATAAAAAAAGCCCGACTACGGTTTGCAACTGCACATTGGGACAAAGATTGTACTTTTTGGAGAAATGTCCTCCTGTCTGATGAAATAAAAATATAATTGTTTGGCCATAATGACCATAATTATGTTTGGAGAAAAAACGGGGATGCTTGCAAGCCGAAGAACACCATCCCAACCGTGAAGCACAGGGGTGGCAGCATCATGTTGTGGGGGTGCTTTGCTGCAGGAGGGACTGGTGCACTTCACAAAATAGATGGTATCATGAGGAATAGAAAAATGATGTGGATATATTGAAGCAACATGTCAAGACATCGTTCAGGAAGTTAAAGCTTGGTTGCAAATGGGTCTTCCAAATGGACAAGCATACTTCCAAAGTTGTGGCAAAATGGCTTAAGGACAACAAAGTCAAGGTATCGGAGTGGCCATCACAAAGCCCTGACCTCAATCCTGTGGAAAGTTTTTGGGCAGAACAGAAAAAGCATGTGCGAGCAAGGAGGCCTACAAACCTGACTCAGTTACACCAGCTCTGTCAGGAGGAATGGGCCAACACCGGTGTCCTCGGAGCGGCCATTATCAGTTGTATTAACATTCTGCCGAGGTTCCACTGGTGTCCTCGGAGCGGCCATTATCTGTTGTATTAACATTCTGCCGAGGTTCCACCAGTGTCCTCGGAGCGGCCATTATCTGTTGTATTAACATTCTGCCGAGGTTCCACTGGTGTCCTGTTCTATTGTATCTGGAGCATTTTGAGCACCAGTTTTGTTATTCTGAACAGCCTCAACATAGGATACATTGTTTGTCATTTGTTTTATACCTCTGCGTTCCCATGGCTTTCTGTTGTACTTCACATCCTCCACATGCTGCACTATGTTCTCCGTCACAGTTACAACATTTACCTTTAGCATACATTTCTCGTTGATTCCCCACCACACTTTGCACATCTCATTTTTACCTTTGGACACATGAGCAACATGCCTCATCCGTTGGCACCTGAAGCACCGAAGTAGAGGCGGCACATACTCTCTAACAGGATAACTGAGTGATCCTAACTGCACCCCATTCGGCAGATTCCCTTCAAATTGTAACGGGACAGTTGTAGTCTTTCTGCTTTTCCTCCTTTCAGAGAAGCCTTAACTTCTTCCATTGTAATTTCCACTGGCATCCTCTCCGTTTAGACATAGCCCCGGGAATGTGACATTCCCCCCCCCCCCCCATTGAGTGTTCAATTTCAAAAACTTTCTTATGCTGGATTTTACTATTTGCAAAGATCAGGACCTTCCCGTTGTCAGGACCTTCCTAATTGTTTTGTTTTTTAAAGGAAAGGGCTGAAGTACTTTCTTGCTGGCTCTGGGAACACTACCATAACTTTATAACCTTCTACTCTGACCAGTGTGTCTAGGGTAGTCTTTTTAAAAGTATACTCTCAGTACTACTCGTTGTTTCCCCAGCAGTATTCATCCCTCGTTGTGATTTATCTTAGTCCTGATCCTCCTATTTTACAACAGGTGTAAATAGCTGATCATCACTGGTTTCGTCATCGTTATCGTTATCAAGTGTCCGAATGCTGCCATCTGAATTGTCCGTCATGCCGACCCCCTCACAGTACAATTGTGCAACAAACAAAACAGCTTGTTCCCAACTTTTCGACCACCACCGACTACTACTGGGCTTCGTAGTCGTCGTCTTCTTCTTCTTTAGGATTTGTTTTGGTGGATCACATCCAACTTTTAGGTGCATACACCGCCACCTACTGTACTGGTGTGTGAGGCCATTCACGGCCTAACTACATTACATTCTGGATACGGTAATACAAAACTGAGAAAAGGGAAAAGGAACATTTCCTTGTCAACTATTAACCCTCTAAAAAAAAACACACCACCTTGTCCACTATTTAACCCTGTCTAATTCTACTCCAGACCAACGGTCCGAGAGGACAGGACACTACCACTCAACACCTCTGCAACTGTTCTGCAGTAAATCCCCGGAATCAGTAAATAAAGTTTTAAAAAAGTACTTCTCTGCCGCTTCCATCACAACCTCTACTTTCTTTCAATTCCAATCCATTTCGGCAGTATAATTGACAACCATGGCTATAAATGCTAAAAATCCCACCTTACTGAAGCACACATTCTTCCTAACACTCTCTCTGGTCTCTGCCTACTCACAGGGATCCTCTCATGATCCATCACCCTGTATCCATCTTCCTCTATCACTCTCTCTGGTCTATGCCTACTCACAGGGATCCTCTCATGATCCATCACCCTGTATCCATCTTCCTCTATCACTCTCTCTGGTCTATGCCTACTCACAGGAATCCTCTCACGATCCGTCACCCGGTATCCATCTTCCTCTATCACTCTCTCTGGTCTCTGCCTACTCACAGGGATCCTCTCACGATCCCTCACCCTGTATCCATCTTCTTCTATCACTCTCTCTGGTCTCTGCCTACTCACAGGAATCCTCTCACGATCCCTCACCCTGTATCCATCTTCCTCTATCACTCTCTCTGGTCTCTGCCTACTCACAGGGATCCTCTCACGATCCCTCACCCTGTATCCATCTTCCTCTATCACTCTCTCTGGTCTCTGCCTACTCACAGGGATCCTCTCACGATCCATCACCCTGTATCCATCTTCCTCTATCACTCTCTCTGGTCTCTGCCTACTCACAGGAATCCTCTCACGATCCATCACCCTGTATCCATCTTCCTCTATCACTCTCTCTGGTCTCTGCCTACTCACAGGAATCCTCTCACGATCCGTCACCCGGTATCCATCTTCTTCTATCACTCTCTCTGGTCTCTGCCTACTCACAGGAATCCTCTCACGATCCCTCACCCTGTATCCATCTTCCTCTATCACTCTCTCTGGTCTCTGCCTACTCACAGGGATCCTCTCACGATCCCTCACCCTGTATCCATCTTCCTCTATCACTCTCTCTGGTCTCTGCCTACTCACAGGGATCCTCTCACGATCCATCACCCTGTATCCATCTTCCTCTATCACTCTCTCTGGTCTCTGCCTACTCACAGGGATCCTCTCACGATCCATCACCCTGTATCCATCTTCCTCTATCACTCTCTCTGGTCTCTGCCTACTCACAGGGATCCTCTCATGATCCATCTTCCTCTATCACTCTCTCTGGTCTCTGCCTACTCACAGGGATCCTCTCATGATCCATCTTCCTTCTCTGGTCTCTGCCTACTCACAGGGATCCTCTCATGATCCATCTTCCTCTACCACTCTCTCTGGTCTCTGCCTACTCACAGGGATCCTCTCATGATCCCTCACCCGGTGTCCATCTTCCTCTATCACTCTCTCTGGTCTCTGCCTACTCACAGGAATCCTCTCACGATCCCTCACCCTGTTTCCATCTTCCTCTATCACTCTCTTTGCTTCAGCATGCAACACTTTCTGTACTTTCTTCTTATTTTTTGAGTTTTATGGTGAACTACACTTAAAAGGTGTATTGTCGCCAGATGGAACTGGACGGGGGGGGGGGGGGGGGGGGGGGGGGGTAAAACATTTACAAAAGAAAAGTAAACTCCCATACAGGGAATGTTAAATTACCATGAATCTGTATTTCTGATCAATTTGATGTTATTTTAATATACACAAAAAAAGTTGGTTTTCTTTCAAAAACAAGGACATTTCTAATTGACCCCAAACCCATTCAATGTCCATTAAAATAACATCAAATTGATCAGATATACAGTGTACATCGGATGCTGAACCAGAATTCAAATGATGATCAGGATAATAAATACTATCATGGTGTTCCTTGTTGTCCAATGGAATGCGAGGAGTTTGATAGCCAATGGACAAGAATGTAAGAAGTTTACACATGATTTAGATGTTTTACCGGACGTGGCGTGTATACAAGAAACATGGTTTAAAACCTCAGATGGATTATATTATACCTGGGTTTATCTCTGTGAGAAGTGATAGAAGGGAGTGTTCGGGGTGATGGGGTGTGCTATATTTATCAAAGAAGGTGTAGCACATAGAGAGATTCATGAATTCAAAGAACATGAATGTGTGGTAGTGGAGATTTGTAGAGAAGGGGGAGAGGGGGGGGGGTGTAATATCACATTGTTTGATTACTATAGTCCTTGTAAGCCCATCTCTGTATCTGAATTAGACATAGTTCCAAGATCCTGTTCAGGTGATAAGGAGATATGGTGTGGACCGAGAGACTGAAAAACAGCTTCTATCTCATGGCCATTAAGACTGTTAAACAGCCATCACTAACATTGAGTGGCTGCTGCCAATATACTGACTCAAATCTCTAGCCACTTTAATAATGTAAATATTGATGTAATAAATGTATCACTAGTCACTTTAAACAACGCCACTTTATATAATGTTTACATACCCTACATTACTCATCTCATATGTATATACTGTACTCTATACCATCTACTGCATCTTGCCTATGCCGTTCGGCCATCACTCATTCATATATTGTCATTCCTTTACACTTGTGTGTATAAGGTAGTTGTGAAATTGTTAGGTTAGATTACTTGTTAGATATTACTGCACGGACGGAACTAGAAGCACAAGAATTTCGCTACACTCGAATTAACATCTGCTAACCATGTGTGTGACAAATAAAATTTGATTTGATTTGACATATCAATGCGCATAACAGCCTGTGGGGGCAGCAATACCACAGATGCCAATGGTTTAGTGGCTGAAGACTTTATGGAGCGGAGGGGACTAGTTTGTATAAATGATGGTTGGGGGACACGGGTAAATGTGACTAGAGGTACATCGTCATGTTTAGATCTTACATTGCTGTCCTCCTCCGTTGCCGGTCTATGTGAGTGGGATGGGAAAATATAATCCACGATAGGTAGTGATTATTTCCCATTCATGTACCAACGTACAGTACCAGTCAAAAGTTTGGACACAGCTGCTCATTCCAGTAAAAAAATGTTTTTTTTACTATTTTCTACATTGTAGAATAATAGCGAAGACATCAAAACTATGAAATAACACATATGGAATCATGTAGTAACCAAAAAAGTGTTAAACAAATCAGAATAGATTTTAGATTCTTCAAAGTAGCCACCTTTTGCCTTGATGACAGCTTTGCACACTCTTGACATTCTCTCAACCAGCTTCACCTGGAATGCTGAGGTGACCAGAGCTTTGACAATGAAGTAAGTGATGTCAATAGTATATTTTGATATTGAAAAAGCATGTGATACAATGTGGCAAGAAGGTCTACTGATTAAATTGAATGGAATGGGTATTAGTGGGAGAATGTATAAATGGATTATGGATTTCTTGTTTGACCAAACCTTCCAGGTAAGTGTGGGATTGGAGTTATCAAGAGAATATGAGGTGGAAAATGGAACTCCACAGGGTAGTGCTATTAGTCCCATCTTATTCACGTTGATGAGTGATGATATCTTTGGGGATATCGGACATGGTATAGGGGCGGAGTTATATGCCGATGATGGTGCCATTTGGAAAAGGGGAAGGAATATTCCTTATTTACTAGAGAAATCGCAAGGTACTGTTGTAGCAGTAGAGGAATTATCCTTAACATGGGGTTTCAAGTTATCTTTAGTTAAATATTGCCATATGTTGTTCACGAACAAAAAGATTAAGGAAGATGTCAGTGTTCAATTAAATGAAGAACGACTGGAAAGGGTAACAGAATTGTAAGTATTTGGGGCCTATGGTTTGATGAAAAGCTGGAGACATATTTACATTTATTGAGACTGAATGTAAGAAAGTATTACATCTTATGAGGACAATAGTTGGTCATGATTGGGGGGGGGGGGCAGATAGGCAATCTTTACTGAATATTTTATCGTACTTTGATAAGATCGTCCATAGATTATAAGTGCTTTGTAAATGGTTCTGCGGCTTTTACATCGTTGTTGCGCCTTGATAGGATGCAAGCAAGGTCACTCAGGATGTGCGATGACGCATTTAAAACGACACCGGTAGAGGATTTATAAGTGTATACTGGGGAAATGCCTCTATCCCTTAGATGAGTTAAGCTAGCCCTGGCATACTGTGAAAGACTGAAGGGTAGTACGGTGGATCATCTTACACTGACAGTACTGGAAGACTGTTGGGAATATAAACGATATCAAAAGAAGTGTTTTGGGCGAGAGTTTGGATGAAAGGTTGATGAATATGTACTCAGAGATATTGTTATTGGGCCATCTGTGGCAATAGGAAATGTGCCACTGTGGTTTTATACAAGACCACATGTTGGTCATAGCCTGACAGAAGATAACAAACAGTGGTGTGAAGAAGATCATGTAGAAACAATAGTGGATCAATATATTAGTAATCAGTTGTATTCTTGTCTTGCAGTGTATACAGACTGTTCAAAGGATCCCATGAATGGGAAGACAGGAGCAAGGTGTGTTTATTCCTGAGTTTGATGTTAATCTATGCATAAGAGTGACTAATGATTTATCTGCACATTCAACAGAAATGGTTGTGATAATTGTTGGATTGCAATGGATAGAGGAGGAGCAACCATGAAGAGTAGTAATATGTTCAGACTCTGCATCAGTTTTGTGTAGTTTAAGATCTGGAAAATCAGAGGAGTGAGGATTTATGGGTAGAAATAATGATGCTGTTCTTGGGGTTACAAAGACATGGTATTGAAACTCAGTTATGTTGGATTCCAGCTCATACAGGAGCTAATGGACATTATATAGTAGATATAATAGCAAAAAGAGCAGTGAAAAATTATATTATGGATATACACGTGGAGTTGGGTAGATGGGAAATTAAAACATTGATTCGGTAAAAATGGGTTAGATTGCTGGCAGAGACGATGGGAAGAAAGTACTGTAGTAAGGGCAGATATTTTTTTTATAGTACAAGGAAATCTGTACAGGAGATAATGTCATATAATGGGAACTGAAGGGAGGAGGTTATGTTGTGTATGATAAGGTTAGTGCATACGGGATCGAATTCATCTTTGAAATTGATAGGGAAACATGGCACTGGAATGTGTAATGGATGTATGGTAGAGGAAACGGTTGAACATTATTATCTTGTGAAATGTATGGTGTAAAAAGGGAGAGGTTGTTTGACAGGGTCAGAGAGGTTGGATGGGAATTATTTGATTTGAAATTCAGGGTTAGTTAATAGGGGCGGCAGGTCTCCTAGTGGTTAGAGCATTGGGTCAGTAACCAAAAAGTTGCTAGATCGAATCATCCTGCCCCTGACCTAGGCAGTTCAGTTCAATAAGAATTTGTTCTTAACTGACTGGCCTGGTTAAATAAAATAAAAAATACAATATAGTGGTATAGATAGGTCGCGACCGGTCCAATACTCCAGAACAGTAGGTGGCGATGTATACGTTTGTTGGTTGCAATTCGCCAATAAAACTTAAAGAAGAAGCCCAGCAGCAGCGGCTCTATATATTTTTTTACCTTCCCGGACTCCGTACATATTAGCTGTTGACAGAATCATGGCGTCCTCAATGTCACTTCTAGGTTTGGGACGGGGTTCCCTGCTAAATACAGCCACTAAAGTGTTCCTGCATCCCGTCAGGTAATTATGTTTTCATTTTGTTAGTCATATTTCTGTCGCACAACGAGGTTCTAACCTCCTAACCGTCATAACATGCCATTGTTAGCTAGTTTGTGCATGTGTCATTGGTTTACTTTTGCTAGCTAGCTATTTAGCTCAGCACAAACAACAACACAAGTTACGTTCTTGGGATATTTACAGTGATGAGTATGGATGGATGTATTGGTTTTGTGAAAGGCAGTGTAAGTAAGGCATAGTTAGTTAGGAGTTAATAGCTAGTGTTAACGTTAGCTAGCTGCGTGTGTCCTTTAAATGTGTTAACTAGCTAGTTAGCAGCAAAGACAGTACAGTATGAAGATGGGTAGAAATTGCTTCACCTATTAAAAAATCAGCGATCATGTTTGTATGCGATGTCATGTCGTCGTTGGCTAGCTAAATTTATACGCAGAATAAGGTAATCTGGTCTAACGGTCGGCTCGCACCGAACTGCGCCTGTGCAGGCCGTCAAATCAATGTCACTCGTTAGATAGAAATGCAGCGTTCAAAACAACTGAACTCGGAATGTCCAACTTCTTACTTCAGTGGGTTCAAGACAACTGGGAACTCAAAATATAAACGAGCTCCGACTGGGAAAAATTGCTTTGAATTGTCATCCAACTCGGGCATCTTTATATAGCTCCTACTTTCTTACCGGAAGTCATTATTTTACCTCTTATTTTTCCGACTTCCCAGTTGTCTTGAAAGCACCCAAATTAGTTTGACGAAAATGAAAACGTGTCACTTTCACAAGAGCTGCGTTCGAATACCCATAATGTCATACTGTATGCTACGTACTTTATACTATTAGTTAATTTTAGTATACTGTAAATGAACGGTATTCTTTCAGTTGAGTGTCCTAAGCACTTCGCCTGTCTACTGGAAGTTGATGCTGTTGCTATGCAACCGCTTGTTAGCATAGCAAATTAATAGCTAGACATTTTATGACTTTGTGTGTTTGTCAATTCAATCTGGAGTGACAGAGTGCGCTCTGGGTGTTCATAAATTGTCAGATCGTCCGTTGGTAAATTCAGAGAGCGTTTCGCTATCGCCGTTCTGACCTCACAACGACAGTCAAGCACCCAAGCTAACTTGCTAGCTACTTCCAGACACAAATGAGAGAACACCTCACTCTGACCATTTTACTCGCCCTAGCAGAGCTGACTAGGCTGTTTACATGTTATCCAGAGCGTTGGTGACTAGGGTTGCACATTTTGGGGAATATTCAGAGGTGGAAACTTTCCGTTGGAATTAACGGGAATATATGGGAATTAATATGAATACCATTTAAATGTATATTTTTTTTTACATTGGATATATTTATAATATGGAAACAAACATAAACATTTTACCTTATCATAAGTAGACATAATTGCAAATGATTAAATCCTTCCAATATAAATTTTAAAACAATTATTACAAATTTAACTTTAATTGAGTTGACTCTACACATGGGATGATTTCACTGAACAACAAAAGGAAATATTGAGTGATACCCAATGATCCATCGCATCTCCCAAAAACCTTTTCAACATCTGTAAAATGATGGTTTAGAAACTAATGCTTTGGTTGTCTTACTCTCAGGATTCCATGTCTTCTCCCTGGACACCACAATATCCACCTCTTGAACATCAGACTCTGAGGCCTCATCTTCACTCACTTTCCAACCTTGTTGAGGATGGCTCGTTGTCAGGCTCAAAAAGCCTCAAATTTATGAGACACGGTAGCGATGACACAATAGGCATTGTTGATCTCTGCACCAGACAGGATGCTCTTGCCAGCATGCTTGGGGTCCAACATGTACGCTGCGGCGTGTATGGGCTTCAGGCGGAAGTCTTCACACTTTTTGATGTATTTCAGAACTGCAGTTTCCTCTGCTTGGAGCAACAGTGAAGTGGTCAGGGCTGTATGGATTTATTCTCTAACATCTGCAAGCAGAGTATGAACATCAGACAGGATGGCATTGTCTCCCTCAATCCGTGCAATGGCTACTGTTATAGGTTTCAGGAGTTTCAGGCTGCTTACCACGCTCTCCCAAAATACATCATCCTGGAGGATCCTCTTGATGTTGCTGTCCATATCGGCAGACTGTGATATGGCCATTTCTTGGAGAGACTCCTTCCCCTCCAGGAGACTAAACATGACAACACCACCCCAATGGGTGTTGTGCGCAGCTTTAATGTGGTGCTCTTATTCTTCTCACTTTGCTTAGTGAGGTAGATTGCTGCTATAACTTGATGACCCTTCACATACCTAACCATTTCCTTGGCTCTCTTGTAGAGTGTATCCATTGTTTTCAGTGCCATGATGTCCTTGAGGAGCAGATTCAATGCATGAGCAGCACAGCCAATGGGTGTGATGTGAGGCTAGGACTCCTCCACTTTAGACCAAGCAGCCTTCATGTTCGCAGCATTGTCTGTCAGCAGTGCAAATACCTTCTGTGGTCCAAGGTCATTGATGACTGCCTTCAGCTCATCTGCAATGTAGAGACCGGTGTGTCTGTTGTCCCTTGTGTCTGTGCTCTTGTAGAATACTGGTTGAGGGGAGGAGATGTAGTTAATTATTCCTTGCCCACGAACATTCGACCACCCATCAGAGATGATTGCAATACAGTCTGCTTTCTCTATGATTTGTGGACCTTCACTTGAGCTCTGTTGAACTCTGCATCCAGCAAATGAGTAGATAAAGCATGTCTGGTTGGAGGGGTGTATGCTGGGCAAAGAACATTCAGAAATCTCTTCCAATACACATTGACTGTGAGCATCAGAGGTGAACCAGTTGCATACACAGCTCGAGCAAGACATTCATCAGCATTTCTCTGACTATGTTCCTCCATTCAGTCAAAAAAACTTCTGATTCCAGGAAGACCATGAGCTGTTGCTATCGATAAGATGTCTGATTCATCATTTTCACCTTAAATAGACTTTTGTCAGAGGTTGCTTGTTGTGATCGCTGAGGGAACTTTATGCACTTGGCCAGATGATTCCGCATCTTTGTTGCGTTCTTCACATATGATTTGGCACAGTATTTGCAAATATACACAGCTTTTCCTTCTACATTTGCTGCAGTGAAATGTCTCCACACATCAGATAGTGCCCGTGGCATTTTCTGTAAAGATGAGTAAAAAAAACGAAATACAATTCCATGTACAGATAAATAGTTAAGCAGTTAGATTAAACAACTCCTTTGTAAAATACAGTTGAAGTTTACATACACTTAGGTTGGAGTCATTAAAACTCGTTTTTCAACCACTCCTCAAATTTCTTGTTAACCAACTATAGTTTTGGCAAGTCGGTTAGGACATCTACTTTGTGCATGACACAAGTACTTTTTCCAACAATTGTTTACAGACAGATTATTTCACTTATAACTCACTGTATCACAATTCCAGTGGGTCAAAAGTTTACATACACTAAGTTGACTGTGCTTTTAAACAGCTTGGAAGATTCCAGAAAATGATGTCAAGGCTTCTAATAGGCTAATTGACATCATTTGAGTCAATTGGAGGTGTACCTGTGGATGTATTTCAAGGCCTACCTTCAAATGCAGTGCCTCTTAGCTTGACATCATGAGGAAATCAGCCAAGACCTCTTTTTTTTTTGACTTACACAAATCAGGTTTATCCATGGGAGCAATTTTCAAACACCTGAAGGTACCACATTAATCTGTACAAACAATAGTACACACGTATAAACACCATGGGACCACGCAGCTGTCATACCGCTCAGGAAGGAGACTGGTTCTGTCTCCTAGAGATGAACGTACTTTGCTGTGAAAAGTGCAAATCAATCCCAGAACAACAGCAAAGGATCTTGTGAAGATGCTGGAGGAAACGGGTACAAAAGTATCTATATCCACAGTAAAACGAGTCCTATACCAACATAACCTGAAAGGCCGCTCAGCAAGGAAGAAGCCACTGCTCCAAAAACGCCATAAAAAAGCCAGACTAAGGTTTGCAACTGCACATAGGGACAAAGATTGTACTTTTTGGAGAAATGTCCTCTGTTTGGCCATAACGACCATCGTTATGTTTGGAGGAAAAAGGGGGAGGCTTCCAAGCTGAAGAATACCATCCCAACTGTGAAGCACGGGGGTGGCAGCATCATGTTGTGCTTTGCTACTGGAGGGACTGGTGAACTTCACAAAATAGATGGCATGAGGGATTAAAATTGTGGATATATTGAAGCAACATCTCAAGACATCAATCAGGAAGTTAAACCTTGGTCGCGAATGGGTCTTGCAAGTGGACAATGACCCCAAGCATACTTCCAAAGTTGCGGCAAAATGGCTTAAGGACAACAAATTCAAGGTATTGGAGTGGCCATCACAAAGCCCTGACCTATAGAAAATGTGTGGACACAACTGAAAAAGCCTGTGCAAGCAAGGAGGCCTACAAACCTGATTCATTTATACCAGCTCTGTCAGGAGGAATGGGCCAAAATTCACTCAACTTATTGTGGGAAGGTTGCGGAAGGCTACCCGAAACATTTGTCTCAAGTTAAACAATTTAAAGGCAATGTTACCAAATCCTAATTGAGTGTATGTAAACATCTGACCCACTGGGATTGTGATGAAAGAAATAAAAGCTGAAACAAATCATTCTCTTTACTATTATTCTGACATTTCACATTCTTAAAATAAAGTGGTGATCCTAACTGACCTAAGACATGGAATTTTTACTAGGATTAAATGTCAGGAATTGTGAAACTGAGTTTAAATGTATTTGGGTAAGGTGTATGTAAATTTACGACTTCAACTGTAAATGTTTTAAAATGAAACGTGTATGCAAACAGGTGAATTAACACTCCTCCAGTTAGCAGGCTCAAGCAAGCTAAAACCCACATGATAGCAAAAACTAACTAGCAGAAATTGTTAACAAATTAGAAATGATTTAAAAACACTTTGCTGTAGGCCGCTATTTACTAGTTAACACAAAATAATGTATGTCATATAAAATATCTTCACCCCACCCATTATTGTAATCAAAACTTACCAGAAAGCATGTAGTCCTTGGCTCAGACAGTGTAGTAGTGTGGGCTCAATAGCATCTCATTAGTGTGCAAGATCTTGAGAAGCAGCTGTACATGTGATGGAAGAACGCACTGTGCTTGCAGAGGGTTGCAATTCCATGGAATTGGATAGTTTAACCAAAATATGCCACAAGATCTAGAATTGCCTTATGTGTATCCCACACAAAAGGTTCACTTTAATAAGCAAACTTTTTTTTACAAATTTAAGCGAAATTCCCCAAATTCCAGGGCTTAACTTCCCATGGAAATTTTCAGAAAAATTACGTACATTTAACAGTTTCCGACCTTTTGCAACCCTATTGGTGACTTTGGCAACAATTTAATTACGCTTTTTTTTGCCGATATTTACTGACACCGGCCATATTCAATGGGTGTTGAGCGCTCGTAAATTCATTTGTTATTCTTCTCTCTGGCACACTCAGATGAGAGTGCTCTGAAATCGGTGTAGATAGCCAGAGCGAATTTACAAATGCATTACGACTATGCCGCTAAGCTAAGAATGACGTGAAGAATCAATTCAATATACTTTGGGTAGTTAGCATATAGTTAATATACTGGCAAGTTTAATGTATTATTAGCCAACTAACGTTAGGTAGCTAGCTAGCATACCGGCACATACTGCTGTAATGCTATGCCAGTCGTAAGGATAGCGTAGCTAACATACCGGTACATACTGCTGTAATGCTATGCCAGTCGTAAGGATAGCGTAGCTAGCATACCGGTACATACTGCTGTAATGCTATGCCAGTCGTAAGGATACCGTAGCTAACAAATTGTCAGCCAACATAACATGTAACTTATCTGAAAAGTCATTACATTATTACATTGCTCAACATTTGTCATAATCAGTTAAAGCAATGAATTTGTATCAGACTTCGGCTGCATATTTTCTTCAAATTTGAAAATGTAGTGAAGCCAAGCCCATTTTCGGAAGAATTGCATTATGGTCCCTAAAAGTACGCAAATACTGTCCACTGCTTGTATACTACATATTACATTTCTGTTGCAAATTGTATGTTAGGGTAGTTAGTATTCAAACACACCTAAGGACTTTCACGTAGTTGGATTAATAACATGTTCAACTAGTGAAGACATTGGCGGTGACTCAGCCCTCGTAGTAGGGTTAGAGGCAGAGAATCCCGCTGGAGAGGAGGGAACCCGGCCAGGCAGAGACAGCAAGGACGGTTCGTTGCTCCAGTGCCTTTCCTTTCACCTTCACACCCCTCGACCAGACTACACTCAATCATAGGACCTACCGAAGAGATGAGTCTTGAGTGAAGACTTAAAGGTCAAGACCGAGTCTGCATCTCTCACATGGATAGGCAGACCATTTCATAAAAATGCAGCTCTATAAGAGAAAAC
Organism: Salvelinus fontinalis; assembly: GCF_029448725.1. Classification (NCBI taxonomy): domain Eukaryota; kingdom Metazoa; phylum Chordata; class Actinopteri; order Salmoniformes; family Salmonidae; genus Salvelinus; species Salvelinus fontinalis. The sequence goes on from NC_074692.1 coordinate 45,841,661, forward strand.
GTAGAAATTCTAGGGACAGTAAGGAGGCCTGTGTCTTGTGAACGTAGCGTACGTGTAGGTATGTACGGCAGGACCAAATCAGAAAGATAGATAGGAGCAAGTCCATGTAATGCTTTGTAGACTTGCCATTACACCATAATGGGAAGCCAGTGTAGAGGCTAGCACTGGAGTAATATGATCACATTATTTTGGAGGGGGGTTCTAGTCAAGATTCTACCGTGTTTAGCACTAACTGAAGTTTATTTTGTGCTTTATCCGGGTAGTCGACGAATAGTGCATGGCAGTAGTCTAATCTAGAAGTGATCAAAAACATGTTTGAACTTTTCTGCATCATTTTTTTTTGGACAAAGTTGATTTAAAAACATTTTTTTTTTGCAATGTTACGTAGATGGGAAAACTACGTTTTTTTTAGTCAGCCAAGTTACTGACTAGGATAATTCTTAGTGTTTTTGGTGGTGATTCAATGGGAGTTAAATCACTAGAAAAGCAGCAATGCAGACAGACCAGGGCCTCTCAGAGTAGGGTGTACTGATTTAGGATCAGTTTAGCCTTTTTCTTTTATATCACAATGAATGATTCCATTGACAAAGAGGGAGCTGTTCCTAGATCAATATTACATAGCCGTCTTTCACTACAGGACCCTGGAGTTATTTTATTGAAACCTTTATTTAACTAGGCAAGTCAGTTAAAGAACAAAATCTTATTTACAATGACGGCCTACCCCTCGGCCAAACCCTCCCCTAACCCGGACGATGCTGGACCAATTGTACGGAAGCAAGGTCCTTACCTGGGAGAACAGCAGCAGTCTCTCTGTTACACTCAATGCTTATGAACTGACTATTCGTATGTAAATTTCCCATATCAATGACCCAAACAAACGGGTTGATTTTGTTCAGCAACATGTGCAGTGATGAAAGGTGCATAATGCATCTATTTTAATCTCCCAATCAGACCACTGCATGCTGTCACATGGACTTATATTAGTTGTTTATATGAAGAAAAAAACAATTGCATTTGGTCATCCCCAAAATGTGTCAGTTGAAGGTCTGTGGATAGGTGACAACCGTGTGGCAGGTTTGTTAATGTGCTGCTCTGGAGTTCCATAACCCAGCAAACTCACCTGGGGACAGAGGGATGGACACATGTTAGATTTCATAAGTCTTGAACTTATTACAGGGAGGAGAGAGCATGAGATGGAGTGAGTACAGTGAATCCTGTCTAACCATTGACCCTGGATAATATGCTGGCATCACACAAGCAGACTGCCATAGTGGAGGTTTACGCGGTGGCGGAGGAGGTTTACGCGGTGGCGGAGGAGGTTTACGCGGTGGCGGAGGAGGTTTACGCGGTGGCGGAGGAGGTTTACGCGGTGGCGGAGGAGGTTTACTATTATGAGTGGAGCTTACGTCTCTGTGCTCTGGAGAGATCGGTGGGTCAGAAGGCTCTAGAGGTCTCTTTCTCTCTAGTACCTGGGGAGAGATGGATAGAGGTAATGGGTGTGCTTGAAAGAGAGCTCTCACCCCTGACCTCCCACTGGCCCAGGGCCTCCTGGCTAACCCTCTAATCGGTCTCCACTGGCCCAGGGCCTCCCGACTAACCCTCTATTTGGTCTCCACTGGCCCAGGGCCTCCCGACTAACCCTCTAATTGGTCTCCACTGGCTCAGGGCCTCCCGACTAACCCTCTAATTGGTCTCCACTGGCTCAGGGCCTCCCGACTACCCCTCTAATTGGTCTCCACTGGCTCAGGGCCTCCTGACTAACCCTCTAATCGGTCTCCACTGGCCCAGGGCCTCCTGACTAACCCTCTAATTGGTCTCCACTGACCCAGGGCCTCCCGACTAACCCTCTAATTGGTCTCCACTGGCCCAGGGCCTCCCGACTAACCCTCTAATCGGTCTCTCTGACAGGAATTTACTCCAGGAGTACAATGTTGTATGGGGCCTAGGGCTTCTCCACTCCTTATGAGTGTAGTATTAACTCTTGAAACTGTATATTTATTTATTTAACTAGGCAGGTCAGATGACGACAAATTCTTATGACCGCCAAACCCAGACGACACTGGGCCGCCCTAAAGGACTCTCAATCACGTCCGGTTGTGATACAGCCTGGGTAATGCAATGTGAAGGAAACAATTATATCATGACTTACTGGCACGGAGTGGTCCATGTTCCTGCTGACCTGCTGATAGCACGGAGTGCTTTATGTTCCTTCTGATATTGCAAGCCTTGACCTGGATGCGTGATTCATGCCTGTAAATGACGTCAGAGCTGTCATCACTAGTTACCACAGCCACAAATTCATACTCCCCCCCCCCCCCCCCCCCCTTTTCTATTTTTTCTCTACTTAGAATCTGATTTAAAAAACGTTTAGACTAACCTTATACTGAACCTTTTAAATTAAGACCAAAAGCATATTTTTTTCCCATGGATTTTTACGAATTGGCCAATTTTTACTTTGTGGCTGTAGTAACTAATTACTCAACAGCGCTGCTAACTTTAATTAATTTTTTTAATATGCACAACATTTTGTGATAAAGGTTATGACAAATTACATGGCATCCATGTACATTTTATAGCTATTATTTATATGAAGGCACCACGTATAATTTCACTAACAATTACCACCTCGACTTATTCCATCATGACAACGTGCTCCTTATTTCACTAGTTAGCTGCTAGTTTAGCCAGCTGCAGCCTGTGAGGCCGGGCTAATGTTGCAGCCAAACTGCTTCAAATAGGGTGATTAGCCTAGGCGGCTAGCTAGCTAAATGATAACCGTGTTAATTCTGGAAGTGTTAACGATTGCTTAATTCAGGATGTAGGCTTCACTTCCCGAGTTACATCTGTAGGCATTAATCGCTAACGTGAGCTAGCTAGCTAGCCAATAAGCGTTGTTTCTGACGACTCACGATCCTGCTCACTTTACATCTGCCAGATATTTAGCTACTGTAGCTAGCTAGGTAATAATGCTTTATGATAATTATCTAACTTAGGCTAAAGTGTAAAATGCAGCTGCCTGGTTGGTTAGCTAGTTACCAAAGACACTCACCGTGGCTCCTTGCCATACTTCTCTGACCCACTAAACGTTACTAGTCCTTCTTGCCTACTCCCGTCTATAGGTCTTCTAGGTTTAAAACGATACGTCTGTAGTCCTGTGCTTCATTGTCAAAAGAAACCCACTAGCATATTACCGTCTGGTGCAGTCAATGGCTCAGCGTTCCAATAGTGTTCACTTGATTCTACGTCAAGCCTGGACAACGTTCTATTTCATTTTTTTTTAATATATATATATATAAAAAGGTCCGTCCCATATATATATATATATAGTGCGCCTGCAGCCCAGAAGTGTATATAATCTATGATATCTCCAATTTTACAATGTTGGATAAATAAAGTGATGGATCAGATTCGCACATGTGGACTATTCATTATTGTCCACATGTGGTCCACACTCTTAATGATCGGCTATGAAAAGCCAACTGACATTTATTCCTGATTTATTATTTGACCATGCTTGTCACTTATGAACATTTTGAACATCTTGGCCATGTTCTGTTATCTCCACCCGGCACAGCCAGAAGAGGACTGGCCACCCCTCATAGCCTGGTTCCTCTCTAGGTTTCTTCCTAGGTTTTGGCCTTTCTAGGGAGTTTTTCCTAGCCACCGTGCTTCTACACCTGCATTGCTTGCTGTTTGGGGTTTTAGGCTGGGTTTCTGTACAGCACTTCGAGATATTAGCTGATGTACGAAGGGCTATATAAAATAAACTTGATTTGATGTGCAGGGGGGTTAAAGTGAAACAAGGCCTTTTAACTTAACAACTCAGCAAAACCTTAAGCTAGTTAACTTGATCGTGTTATAGTCTCACTGGTCTCCGCCTTCTCCTTGGAGTGCAACGCTGTGACATCTGGATCTCTGTGGCGTCCTATTCCGTCCCAGGTTGTGTAGGTCGTCAACCAGCAGGTCCGACCATGTGACTTTCCTCTTGAGAGTGGTCAGTTAGAGGGGGTGTGACTCCAGAGGTGTGATCTCCATCTGCCTACTGTCATAATCAGTTTATCTAGTTATTAATGTGCATGTAAACGTACTCAAATGTTTCCCGTTTCACTCTACATATGAAAAGGGTGATTCATGTCTAGCTTTGCCATGGAAACATACCTGTAAAAACATTTTATGCTAGGCCTATTCTCTAAACTCAGAGAGAAAAAAAAAAAAAAAGGTCAAAGAACCCGTATTATGATTATCCATGTCTGATTGGTTATCTGTAGCCTACAGCCTGTATGTTGTCCCTAGATTTTGGGAACGTTCCATGCCACTTCAGCTGGGCCGTATTCACTAGGAAGCAAACAGGCTGAAATGGCAAGGGACCTACCTGAATTTGTCCAATAACCTATTTGATTTTTTCCGTAAACAAAACGTCTTTGCTAGGGTGTGCACTAATGAATATGACCCGTTCACTAGTCTTATTTAACCTGGCTATCAGCGGGCTGGCCTTCCATGGACTAACACAGACGGGCAATCTCCCTCCCTGGCTTGCTCCAGTCCCTGGCTGGGCACTGGGGCACATTGCTGTTTTTGTGACAAGCTAATAGCCAGTAGGCCACCTTTGTTGTTCATTTCTCACAGAACCGCCCCCCAGTTCTTGCCCCACTGACTCAGTCGCCATGGTTTGACCAGGACTGGCTAGACTTCCTGGTTGTTTCATGACAAGCCAGCGTGTTCACTACTCCACACAGAGCCATCCCAGTCCTTCCTTTAGGCACTCGGTGGCGGTGAGCCGGGGACAGTTGGACGGCGAGCCAACATAAAGTGTGGTCTGTCGTCAACTCATCAGCAGACCTGGGTTCTGGATTATTTGACATTGTTCAGATACTTCTGCTTGGCTTGATTTGATGGTGCAATGGAAACAATTGAATCATTTGAACAGCCCAACCCCCTCTCATTTGGCATTCCTGGCAGGCTGGGGCAAATGCTGTGTTTTGAAATATGTCAAATATGGGTTGAATCCAGCAGGTCCGTCTGGTTAACAGGCAAGCAGGAGCCAGAAACTCACCAGACAGAACTAATGGGGGAGGAAAATAATTCCCCCCTCGTCTGTCTCCTTTCACTGTTTCCTTCCCTCCTTTCTTCTCCTCCGCTGAGTCCTTCAAGACAGTTAATTGTCATGGAAGTTCCTAACTTGTTTACGTAATGTTGTGCCCGGTGTGTGTGTGTGTCTCTGATTCTTTGCCGTGAACACCCTGTTCTAACTTCCTGCGTTGCCATTGCAGGTCGGTGAGCCTGACAGGATGGAGGCTGGCAGAGAAACCAGGACAAGAGACGCAACTGATCACCGTGGACGAGAAGTTGGTGAGTAATAGGCTACACACACACACACACACTTCCTGCTCAACGTATCTATCGGTCACATGACAGTATCTCGCGGGTGTCCCCCACCTCCGTGTGTCACGCCATCCACGTCTCACGACATCAGTTGAGTGTTAGCCTAGTTTCAGCTGTATGCCTCTACCCCACACATGAATGGAACCGATAAGTTGTTTTATAAATATAATTGTAAATGTCATCAAACAGATTAGAAATATCACAGCCTGTTTGAACAATCTCCTTCCCCCCCCCCCGAAGGTTGTCTCTCCCAACACATTAGATCGTACAGAGCTCTCAAGTCAAAGGCTATTTTCATGTTTCTAGAAATCCAAGGTCTTCACAGTCGTCCTTCTCATCTGTTGTATAACATAAACATTGATAAGCCGCCTTAGGCGTGCTTTGAACATACTGTACCAAGGCTGGCTGTGTTTTATAAGAACATTTTATTTAGCACTGCAGGTGAAGTAATGGGGAGATAAGATGGGAGGTGGTGTAAGTGGATGGATCTTGTGTCCTTCCCAGACCCTGAGCTGGCCACCCTGGCACAGACAGACAAAAGCCTTTGGCCCGGCTCAAGGTCTGGCTACATCCAAATGGTACCTTGTTCCCTATGGCCCCTGGTCAAAGGTAGTGCATTATATAAGGAATTGGGTACCATTTAGAGAAGCAGCCCCTCTCTGTCTGTCTGTCTCTCCTCAGTCCTCACAGCAGGAGACACATTGAGGAGAAAAGGGGACCAAAGAATGAATGAGGCACTCCAGCCACTTGCATTCATTCTCACGCAGAAGACGGCGCTTCAGCATTGTGGGCAACAGAGATTTTCCATTGTGGTGGAGAGAGAAGCTTAAAGGGGAAATCCGCGGATAAAAAAAATGTCCCCCCCCCCAACACTGTTTCAAAAAGAAAAGCTGAGGGATGAGGCTAGAGAAATGTAACCACTCTCAAATTCATAGACTATATCAACATTATAGTTTCAACTATGTTTTGAGGCTATAGAATGTTTGTTTACGTTTAATTTGTTTACAAACATTGGAATAAAACAAGTTTATCATTTGGGTTATGATGGGATGCGACAGTTGAACTAAGATCATGATGCATTTGTTTAAGTTATGTTCTTTTTAAGAATCATTTGGTAGATTTCATTCATTTTTACAAGTCAGGACATTGTTGTAGAAACTGCAGATTGACCCTTTTAATGCTCAGACTGGCCAGAGAGAGGACAGGAGGATATAATGGGACTGGCCAATCAGACATGAAAATGTTTACATTTCAGTCATTTAGCAGATGCTCTCATGTAGAGTGACTTACAGTTAGTTCATTCGTCTTAAGATAGCTAGGTGGGACAACCACATTACAGGCATAGTAAATACACCTTTCAATAAAGTTGCTTATCAGCGAAGTCAGGCCAAGAAAGGTAAGGGGCGGGGGGGGGGGTTCAAGTGCAAGTGTTTGTTCAGGAAAGTTTTTAAATATCTATCTTTTGAGGGGCGGGGAGGGGGGGGTCAACTGCAAGTGTTTGTTCGGGAAAGTTTTTAAATATCTATCTTTTTTTGGGGGGGGGGGGGGGGGGGTGTATAGGTAAAGAGGGGTATTATTTAAAAAACACTTAGAGGTAGGTTTTCATATATTTTCAGGAAGATGGACAGGGACTCTGCTGTCCTAGTTTCAGGGGGAAGATGGTTCCACGATTGGGGTGCCAGGATAGAGAAGAGCTCTGATTGGGCTGAGCGGGAGCTTCCCTCCCGTAAGGGTGGGAGGGCCTAGACACCTGAGGTGGCAGAACGGAGTGCTCGGATTGGGGTGCCAGGATAGAGAAGAGCTCTGATTGGGCTGAGCGGGAGCTGCCCTCCCGTAGGGGTGGGAGGGCCTAGACACCTGAGGTGGCAGAACGGAGTGCTCGGATTGGGGGTGTTGTCCAGGGTCACTCCCAAGGTTCTTTGTACTCTCGGAGGGTGACACTGTGGAGTTGTCAACCGTGACGGAGAGGGCTTTGAGCGGGCAGGCCTTCCCCGGGAGGAAGAGCAGCTCCGTGTTTTTGAACTTGAGGTGGTGGGCAGACATACAAGTTGATATACCTGCCAGGTACGCAGAGATGCGTGTCGCCACCTGGGTGTCAGATTGAAGTAAGGAGAAAAATAGTTGAGTATCATCCTCATAGCAGTAATAGGAGAGACCATGTGAGGATATGACAGAGCTGAGTGACTTGGTGTATAGAGAGAAGAGTAGAGGTCCATCCTCATAGCAATGATAGGAGAGACCATGTGAGGATATGACAGAGCTGAGTGACTTGGTGTATAGAGAGAAGAGTAGAGGTCCATCCTCATAGCAGTGATAGGAGAGACCATGTGAGGATATGACGGAGCTGAGTGACTTGGTGTATAGAGAGAAGAGGAGAGGGCCTAGAACCGAGCCCTGGGGGACACCAGTAGTGAGAGTACGTGGTGCAGACTCAGATCCTTTCCACGTCACCTAGTAAGAGCGTCCTGCCAGGTAGGTTGCAATCCAAGAGTGTGCAGGGCCTGAGACGCCCAGCCCTGAGAGAGTGGAGAGGAGGATCTGATGGTTCACGGTGTCTGAAGGCAGAGGATAGATCTAGGAGGACAAGAACCGAGGGGAGAGAGAGAGTCAGCTTTGGCAGTGCGGAGAGCCTCCGTGACACAGAGAAGAGCAGTCTCGGTTGAGTGATCCGTTTTTGAAACCTAACTGGGTCAAGATCGTTCTGAGAGAGAGACGGCGTGCTCCAAGTGTTTTGGAAAGAAAAGAAAGGGTCTCCAGAGATGGTCTGGAGGAGGGAATGGGGTCGAGTGGGCAGGTTGTCGGGCAGCCACACCTCACTAGTCACAGGATTTCATCTGGAGAGAGAGAGGGGGAGGATTTATTGAACCTTTATGTAACTAAGTCTGGTAAGAACACGTTCTTATTTACAATGGCGGCCTACCAGGGAACACTGGGTTAACTGCCTTGTTCAGGGGCAGAACGATGTATTTTTACCTTGTCAGCTCAGGGGGGATTCGATCTAGCAACCTTTCGGTTACAGGATGAGCGACCTTTCGGTTACAGTAAAGATGAGCGACCTTTCGTTTACAGTAAAGAGGTCAAGCGTATTGCCTTGAGTGTTGGAGGGGATTTGGAAACGGTGAGGTCAAGGACGGGACAGCGAGAAAGAAGTGAATTGAAAGGCAGACGTCGGGCGTTTTGAAGTCGCCAAGTACGAAGAGCGCTGAGCCACCGTCAGGAAATTAGCTTTTCAAGGTGTCGAGTTCATTGAGGAACTCTCTAAGGGCACCTGGTGGGCGATAGATGACAACAATGTTAAGCTTGAGTGGACAAGTGACAGTGACAGCATGGAATTCAAATGAGGAGATGGACAGGTGAGAGAGAGAGAGGGAGAAGAGAGAATCTCCAGTTAGGAGAAATGAGTAGCCACTGTGCCACCGCCGGCGACGACCAGATGCTCTCGGACTATGAGAGAAAACGTAGTCAGATGAAGAGAGAGCAGCTGGAGTAACCGTATCCTCTGGGGTGATCCATGTCTCCTTCAGGGCCAAAAAGTCTAGGGACTGAAGGTCAGCGTAGGCTGAGATGAACTCTGCGGTGTTAAACGCAGATCAGCAGTTCCCGAGCGCTGCCAGAGACCAGGAATTCCACATTGTTGTGCGCTCAGGGTACACTAAATTATAAGGGTTGCAGCCAAGGGGTGGGGAGCGTCTGTGAAGCCTACGGGGACAGGAGTGAACAGGTTGCCAAAGCGGAAAAAGATCAAAATGAGAATCTGTAAATAACTAGGTAAGATAATGAAGTGAGAGTGGAACCTTTCTCTCTTTCCTTCCAACTGGGCTGAACCGTCTTTGTTTTTCCAACGAGACCGCCACTGACAACGAATGCCGCTTACAGCTACCGCTGAGAAAACACTATTTGCCAGTTGCCTAGCAGAGGTGAAGTGCACACCTCCCAGACAGACAGGAGGCTATACTGGGACTGGATTAGACAGACAGGAGGCTATACTCTGTACTGGGACTGGTTAGACAGACAGACAGACAGACAGACAGACAGACAGGAGGCTATACTCTATACTGGGACTGGTTAGACAGACAGACAGGAGGCTATACTCTATACTGGGACTGGTTAGACAGACAGACAGGAGGCCTTACTGGGACTGGTTAGACAGACAGACAGGAGGCTATAGTGGGACTGGTTAGACAGACAGACAGGAGGCTATACTCTATACTGGGACTGGTTAGACAGACAGACAGGAGGCTATACTCTATACTGGGACTGGTTAGACAGACAGACAGGAGGCTATACTCTATACTGGGACTGGTTAGACAGACAGACAGGAGGCTATACTCTATACTGGGACTGGTTAGACAGACAGACAGGAGGCTATACTCTATACTGGGACTGGTTAGACAGACAGACAGGAGGCTATACTCTATACTGGGACTGGTTAGACAGACAGACAGGAGGCTATACTCTATACTGGGACTGGTTAGACAGACAGGAAGCTATACTCTATACTGGGACTGGTTAGACAGACAGACAGGAGGCTATACTCTATACTGGGACTGGTTAGACAGACAGACAGGAGGCTATACTCTATACTGGGACTGGTTAGACAGACAGACAGGAGGCTATACTCTATACTGGGACTGGTTAGACAGACAGACAGGAGGCTATACTCTATACTGGGACTGGTTAGACAGACAGACAGGAGGCTATACTCTATACTGGGACTGGTTAGACAGACAGACAGGAGGCTATACTCTATACTGGGACTGGTTAGACAGACAGACAGGAGGCTATACTCTATACTGGGACTGGTTAGACAGACAGACAGGAGGCTATACTCTATACTGGGACTGGTTAGACAGACAGACAGGAGGCTATACTCTATACTGGGACTGGTTAGACAGACAGACAGGAAGCTATACTCTATACTGGGACTGGTTAGACAGACAGACAGGAGGCTATACTCTATACTGGGACTGGTTAGACAGACAGACAGGAGGCTATACTCTATACTGGGACTGGTTAGACAGACAGACAGGAGGCTATATTCTATACTGGGACTGGTTAGACAGACAGACAGGAGGCTATACTCTATACTGGGACTGGTTAGACAGACAGACAGGAGGCTATACTCTATACTGGGACTGGTTAGACAGACAGACAGACAGGAGGCTATACTCTATACTGGGACTGGTTAGACAGACAGACAGACAGACAGGAGGCTATACTCTATACTGGGACTGGTTAGACAGACAGACAGACAGGAGGCTATACTCTATACTGGGACTGGTTAGACAGACAGACAGGAGGCTATACTCTATACTGGGACTGGTTAGACAGACAGACAGGAGGCTATACTCTATACTGGGACTGGTTAGACAGACAGACAGGAGGCTATACTCTATACTGGGACTGGTTAGACAGACAGACAGGAGGCTATACTCTATACTGGGACTGGTTAGACAGACAGACAGGAGGCTATACTCTATACTGGGACTGGTTAGACAGACAGACAGGAGGCTATACTCTATACTGGGACTGGTTAGACAGACAGACAGGAGGCTATACTCTATACTGGGACTGGTTAGACAGACAGACAGGAGGCTATACTCTATACTGGGACTGGTTAGACAGACAGACAGGAGGCTATACTCTATACTGGGACTGGTTAGACAGACAGACAGGAGGCTATACTCTATACTGGGACTGGTTAGACAGACAGACAGGAGGCTATACTCTATACTGGGACTGGTTAGACAGACAGACAGGAGGCTATACTCTATACTGGGACTGGTTAGACAGACAGACAGGAGGCTATACTCTATACTGGGACTGGTTAGACAGACAGACAGGAGGCTATACTCTATACTGGGACTGGTTAGACAGACAGACAGGAGGCTATACTCTATACTGGGACTGGTTAGACAGACAGACAGGAGGCTATACTCTATACTGGGACTGGTTAGACAGACAGACAGGAGGCTATACTCTATACTGGGACTGGTTAGACAGACAGACAGGAGGCTATACTCTATACTGGGACTGGCCCCACAGACAGACAGACAGCAGACTATACTGGGACTGGCCCTACAGACAGACAGACAGGAGGCCTTACTGGGACTGGTTAGACAGACAGACAGACAGGAGGCTATAGTGGGACTGGCCAGACAGACAGACAGCAGACTATACTGGGACTGGCCCTACAGACAGACAGACAGGAGGCCTTACTGGGACTGGTTAGACAGACAGACAGGAGGCTATAGTGGGACTGGCCAGACAGACAGGAGACTATAGTGGGACTGGCCAGACAGACAGGAGGCTATAGTGGGACTGGTTAGACAGACAGGAGGCTATAGTGGGACTGGTTAGACAGACAGACAGGAGGCTATAGTGGGACTGGTTAGACAGACAGACAGGAGGCTATAGTGGGACTGGTTAGACAGACAGACAGGAGGCTATAGTGGGACTGGTTAGACAGACAGACAGGAGGCTATAGTGGGACTGGTTAGACAGACAGACAGGAGGCTATAGTGGGACTGGTTAGACAGACAGGAGGCCTTACTGGGACTGGTTAGACAGACAGACAGGAGGCTATAGTGGGACTGGTTAGACAGACAGACTGACAGACAGGAGGCTATAGTGGGACTGGTTAGACAGACAGACTGACAGACAGGAGGCTATAGTGGGACTGGTTAGACAGACAGACTGACAGACAGGAGGCTATAGTGGGACTGGTTAGACAGACAGACTGACAGACAGGAGGCTATAGTGGGACTGGTTAGACAGACAGGAGGCCTTACTGGGACTGGCCCGACAGACAGACAGACAGGAGACTAAAGTGGGACTAGTTAGACAGACAGACTGACAGACAGGAGACTATAGTGGGACTAGTTAGACAGACAGACTGACAGACAGGAGACTATAGTGGGACTAGTTAGACAGACAGACTGACAGACAGGAGACTAAAGTGGGACTAGTTAGACAGACAGACTGACAGACAGGAGACTAAAGTGGGACTAGTTAGACAGACAGACTGACAGACAGGAGACTATAGTGGGACTAGTTAGACAGACTGACAGACAGGAGACTATAGTGGGCCTAGTTAGACAGACAGTAGGCCTTACTGGGACTAGTTAATTGAACTGTTAATATAATGATTATTATAACTCTATAGTTGGAATATAGTGGATAGCACTTTGAATACGTTGTTTAACATGACAACGCAGGGTAGGAACCAAAAGTGTTTCAGTGTTTCCAGGTGACCCTAACTAGATGTTACGTTACATTACAGAACGCTAGTGCAGAGCATCATCTCACCCACATTGTTGCGTCCGTCTGACCATGAAGAGTGAACGGTAAGAAAAAGGTTCATGACTCCGTGGTGGACTCACCGCTCTCTCCTTCAGTGACAGAGCACAGGGCTTGGTGTGATTTTAGAGGCATGCAGCAGGAGAGGGACAGAAATGACTCAAGTAGCAAATGGAGTTCAACCTATAAGAAGTGATCTATACTCCCCGGAGTGGCGTATCACATTTTTAACAAACCAAACATTGAAATACCGTTACAGGTCAAGTTAAAAAAATAAATCAAACCGGTTCCATTTCCCCCCCCCTCTCTCAAAAATCTGTTTAGGCAGAGGGAGGGAGAATTAGCATCCTGCTCTCTGCCCCCTTGCCCTGCCCTACCTTCCCCTGCTCTGCCCTCCGCCGACCCACTTTTGTTAGTAATTACTGTTTGATTTAGCATGCTGTGGTACTCCAGGACCCGGCTGACAGGCTGGCCACTGATACACAGCTTGACATGAAATGTCTGCTCTCTCTACAAGCAGGCTGACTGGCCCTGCAGCCCCCCCCACCCCCCCCCCCCCCCCCCCCCCCCCCACACTCAACCAGCTAGTACATTACAGACACTGAGACAGGACTGGTCAGCTCGGCTAGGCGTAAAGGAGAGGCAGAAGTACTCTGCTTGATCTCTCTCTCTTTCTCTGTCTCTGTTAGCGAGCTAGAACCCTCCTCTCCCTTCCCCGTTCACAGAAAGACAAACCAATCACCTTAAAGCGCTTGTGAAGCTTTGTTCTAGTCTTCTAAAGTAAACTATGGTTTTGTGGGAGGGGGAGAGGATTGTGGGAGGGGGAGAGGATTGTGGGAGGGGGAGAGGATTGTGGGAGGGGGAGAGGATTGTGGGAGGGGGAGAGGATTGTGGGAGGGGGAGAGGATTGTGGGAGGGGGAGAGGATTGTGGGAGGGGGAGAGGATTGTGGGAGGGGGAGAGGATTGTGGGAGGGGGAGAGGATTGTGGGAGGGGGAGAGGATTGTGGGAGGGGGAGAGGATTGTGGGAGGGGGAGAGGATTGTGGGAGGGGGAGAGGATTGTGGGAGGGGGAGAGGAGGATTGTGGGAGGGGGAGAGGAGGATTGTGGGAGAGGAGGGGGGGACGATTGTGGGAGAGGAGGGGGGGACGATTGTGGGAGAGGAGGGGGGGACGATTGTGGGAGAGGAGGGGGGGACGATTGTGGGAGAGGAGAGGAGGGTGTAGCATTGACTAGGTATTTAGGACATGGTCCTTCAGTTCCAGCTGGTTTGTTTGGCATCAATATGGCAGCAGTGACGAGTGTCCTGTTTGTTTGGTGCCATTTTCTCTCGTTATTTCATCCGGTTATCTTTGGAGAGACTAGAGCTGATTTCATCCCTTTTAACATTGTCCAAAATATGATGATGATGATGATGATTTACGTAGACAGCAGGTTAGGCTGTAGTGGTTAGAGTGTTGGGCCAGTAACCAAAATGTTGCTGGTTCGAATAGCTGAGTCGACAAGGTTAAATTGTCGATGTGCCCTTGAGCAATGCACTTAACCCTAATTTGCTCCAGGTGTGCCGTATTACGATTGGTGACCCTGTAAAATTACACTGCACCTATCATACTACTATGACTGACCCTGTAAAACAACACCTATCATACTACTATGACTGACCCTGTATAACAACACCTATCATACTACTATGACTGACCCTGTATAACAACACCTATCATACTACTATGACTGACCCTGTAAAACAACACCTATCATACTACTATGACTGACCCTGTAAAACAACACCTATCATACTACTATGACTGACCCTGTAAAACAACACCTATCATACTACTATGGCTGACCCTGTAAAACAACACCTATCATACTACTATGGCTGACCCTGTAAAACAACACCTATCATACTACTATGACTGACCCTGTAAAACAACACCTATCATACTATGACTGACCCTGTAAAACAACACCTATCATACTATGACTGACCCTGTAAAACAACACCTATCATACTACTATGACTGACCCTGTAAAACAACACCTATCATACTACTATGACTGACCCTGTATAACAACACCTATCATACTACTATGACTGACCCTGTAAAATAACACTATGTCCCCCCCCCCCATCTCAGCATTGACAGGAGTAAAATGTCCCCCCCATCTCAGCAATGACAGGAGGAAAGTAAAATGTATCCCCCATCTCAGCACTGACAGGAGGAGAGTAAAATGTCTCCCCCATCTCAGTACTGACAGGAGGAGTAAAATGTCTCCCCCATCTCAGTACTGACAGGAGGAGTAAAATGTCTCCCCCATCTCAGCACTGACAGGAGGAGTAAAATGTCTCCCCCATCTCAGCACTGACAGGAGGAGTAAAATGTCTCCCCCATCTCAGCACTGACAGGAGGAGTAAAATGTCTCCCCCATCTCAGCACTGACAGGAGGAGTAAAATGTCTCCCCCATCTCAGTACTGACAGGAGGAGTAAAATGTCTCCCCCATCTCAGTACTGACAGGAGGACTAAAATCTCTC
The DNA here is from genome assembly GCF_029448725.1 of Salvelinus fontinalis. Taxonomy (NCBI): domain Eukaryota; kingdom Metazoa; phylum Chordata; class Actinopteri; order Salmoniformes; family Salmonidae; genus Salvelinus; species Salvelinus fontinalis. The sequence continues at coordinate 45,856,876 of NC_074692.1, forward strand.
CCCAATCTCAGTACTGACAGGAGGAGAGTAAAATGTCCCCCCCATCTCAGTACTGACAGGAGGAGAGTAAAATGTCCCCCCCATCTCAGTACTGACAGGAGGAGAGTAAAATGTCCCCCCCATCTCAGTACTGACAGGAGGAGAGTAAAATGTCCCCCCCATCTCAGTACTGACAGGAGGAGTGTAAAATGGCCCCCCCATCTCAGTACTGACAGGAGGAGAGTAAAATGTGTCCCCCATCTCAGTACTGACAGGAGGAGAGTAAAATGTCCCCCCCATCTCAGTACTGACAGGAGGAGAGTAAAATGTCCCCCCCATCTCAGTACTGACAGGAGGGGGGGGACATTTTACTCTCATCTCAGTACTGACAGGAGGAGAGTAAAATGTGTCCCCCATCTCAGCACTGACAGGAGTAAAATGTCTCCCCCATATCAGTACTGACAGTAGGACTAAAATGTCCCCCATCTCAGTACTGACAGGAGGAGAGTAAAATGTCCCCCCCATCTCAGTACTGACAGTAGGAGAGTAAAATGGCCCCCATCTCAGTACTGACAGGAGGAGAGTAAAATGTCCCCCCATCTCAGTACTGACAGGAGGAGAGTAAAATGGCCCCCCCATCTCAGTACTGACAGGAGGAGAGTAAAATGTCCCCCCATCTCAGTACTGACAGGAGGAGAGTAAAATGTCCCCCCATCTCAGTACTGACAGGAGGAGAGTAAAATGTCCCCCATCTCAGTACTGACAGGAGGAGAGTAAAATGTCCCCCCCATCTCAGTACTGACAGGAGGAGAGTAAAATGTCTCCCCATCTCAGTACTGACAGGAGGAGAGTAAAATGTCCCCCCCATCTCAGTACTGACAGGAGGAGAGTAAAATGTGTCCCCCATCTCAGCACTGACAGGAGGAGAGTAAAATGTCTCCCCCATCTCAGTACTGACAGGAGGAGTAAAATGTCTCCCCATCTCAGTACTGACAGGAGGAGTAAAATGTCTCCCCATCTCAGTACTGACAGGAGGAGTAAAATGTCCCCCCATCTCAGTACTGACAGGATAAGTAAAATGTCCCACCCATCTCAGTACTGACAATACTGAGTAAAATGTCTCCAGAGAGCAGAGTGTCTCTCGTCTGCAGCCTCTGGTACTGCAGCCTCTGGTACTGCAGCCTCTGGTACTGCAGCCTCTGGTACTGCAGCCTCTGGTACTGCAGCCTCTGGTACTGCAGCCTCTGGTACTGCAGCCTCTGGTACTGCAGCCTCTGGTACTGCAGCCTCTGTACTGCTGCTCTGCTCTTGTTTCTGTTAATTTATGGCTCAATACCTACCTTTTTAGCGATGTCCACTCGGCGATGTCCACTCGGCAGTGTCCACTCGGCAGTGTCCACTCGGCAGTGTCCACTCGGCAGTGTCCACTCGGCAGTGTCCACTCGGCAGTGTCCACTCGGCAGTGTCCACTCGGCAGTGTCCACTCGGCAGTGTCCACTCGGCAGTGTCCACTCAGCAATGTCCACTCAGCAATGTCCACTCAGCAATGTCCACTCAGCAGTGTCCACTCAGCAGTGTCCACTCAGCAATGTCCACAGTGTCCACTCAGCAGTGTCCACTCAGCAGTGTCCACTCAGCAGTGTCCACAGTGTCCTCAGCAGTGTCCTCAGCAGTGTCCTCAGCAGTATCCACTCAGCAGTGTCCACTCAGCAGTATCCACTCAGCAGTATCCACTCAGCAGTGTCCACTCAGCAGTATCCACTCAGCAATGTCCACAGTGTCCACTCAGCAGTGTCCACAGTGTCCACTCAGCAGTGTCCACAGTATCCGCTCAGCAGTGTCCACTCAGCAGTATCCACTCAGCAATGTCCACAGTGTCCGCTCAGCAGTGTCCGCTCAGCAGTGTCCGCTCAGCAGTGTCCGCTCAGCAGTGTCCGCTCAGCAGTGTCCGCTCAGCAGTGTCCGCTCAGCAGTGTCCGCTCAGCAGTGTCCGCTCAGCAGTGTCCGCTCAGCAGTGTCCGCTCAGCAGTGTCCACAGTGTCCACTCAGCAGTGTCCACTCAGCAGTATCCACTCAGCAGTGTCCACAGTGTCCGCTCAGCAGTGTCCGCTCAGCAGTGTCCGCTCAGCAGTGTCCACTCAGCAGTGTCCGCTCAGCAATGTCCACAGTGTCCACTCAGCAGTGTCCACAGTGTCCACTCAGCAGTGTCCACAGTATCCGCTCAGCAGTGTCCACTCAGCAGTATCCACTCAGCAATGTCCACAGTGTCCGCTCAGCAGTGTCCGCTCAGCAGTGTCCGCTCAGCAGTGTCCGCTCAGCAGTGTCCGCTCAGCAGTGTCCGCTCAGCAGTGTCCGCTCAGCAGTGTCCGCTCAGCAGTGTCCGCTCAGCAGTGTCCGCTCAGCAGTGTCCGCTCAGCAGTGTCCGCTCAGCAGTGTCCACTCAGCAATGTCCACAGTGTCCACTCAGCAGTGTCCACTCAGCAGTGTCCACTCAGCAGTGTCCACTCAGCAGTGTCCACTCAGCAGTGTCCACAGTGTCCACTCAGCAGTGTCCACTCAGCAGTATCCACTCAGCAGTATCCACTCAGCAGTATCCACTCAGCAGTGTCCACAGTATCCACTCAGCAGTGTCCACAGTGTCCACTCAGCAGTGTCCACTCAGCAGTGTCCACTCAGCAGTGTCCACTCAGCAGTGTCCACTCAGCAGTGTCCACTCAGCAGTGTCCACTCAGCAGTGTCCACTCAGCAGTGTCCACTCAGCAATGTCCACAGTGTCCACTCAGCAGTATCCACTCAGCAGTATCCACTCAGCAGTATCCACTCAGCAGTATCCACTCAGCAGTATCCACTCAGCAGTATCCACTCAGCAGTATCCACTCAGCAGTGTCCACAGTATCCACTCAGCAGTGTCCACAGTGTCCACTCAGCAATGTCCACAGTGTCCTCAGCAGTATCCGCTCAGCAGTATCCGCTCAGCAGTATCCGCTCAGCAGTGTCCGCTCAGCAGTGTCCGCTCAGCAGTGTCCGCAATGTCCGCTCTGCAGTGTCCGCAATGTCCGCTCAGCGGTGTCAGCAAGAAGGTGAGGTTTATTGCCCTAACCGTTAACCAAGTGTTATGGCATTTTCATCTTCATAACATGCTAGTAACCATTTCTCAGAACTTAATGAAGTGGATGAGTCTGAGCTCTAAAGCCTCTCTGCAGTTATGAAGACAATAACACAACGGTCTTCGCTCTCTCTCTGTCTCTGTCTGTCTGTTTCTCTGTGTGTCTCTCTGTGTGTGTGACTGACAATGTGGACATAGAAGCGTGACTACCAGAGAGGAACACTGTCCTGTCCAGGGTATTTTTAGAGTGAGGAGTTAAGATCTACAGTACCAGGGTTTGAATTCTCTAAGCCGGCCAGAGCCTGCCTAGCCTGCCTCGCTCGGGGGTAGGATGACATGCACTGGAGCATACTGCATTGATCCTCCCCTCTCTCCCTCTCGCTTTCTCTCTCTCTAGACATATCAAGTGTCTGTTTTGTCTGGTTGCCTCCCTTGTAGTGTGTGTGTGTGTGTGTGGGAATCTACCGGCTGCTGTGTAGAGTAGCCTAGCAGGTCAAAGGAGAGGCCTCTTTGATGGGGCCCCAGACAAGAGATTTTATGTATGCTCCACTAAATAAGGATTTCATTTAGTTAACACACTTCTTCTACACAGAGAGAGGAGTGTTGTCTGAGCTGTGAAGGGTTGAAGGAAATGACAGGCCGTGGCTCGCTGGAGCATACGGTCTGATCTGTGGAAAACAGGGAATCCGTTTTTCCTCTCCGTCTCCCCAACCCCTCGTCTGTGGTAGGACTAGTCTCCCCCTGTCTGTGGTAGGACTAGTCTCCCCCTGTCTGTGGTAGGACTAGTCTCCCCTTGTCTGTGGTAGGACTAGTCTCCCCTTGTCTGTGGTAGGACTAGTCTCCCCTCGTCTGTGGTAGTAGTCACATAGCCAGGCTGTCTGTTGTCTCCCCCTGTCTGTGGTAGGACTAGTCTCCCCTCGTCTGTGGTAGTAGTCACATAGCCAGGCTGTCTGTCTCCTCTGTCTGTGGTAGGACTAGTCTCCCCTTGTCTGTGGTAGGACTAGTCTCCCCTCGTCTGTGGTAGTAGTCACATAGCCAGGCTGTCTGTCTCCTCTGTCTGTGGTAGGACTAGTCTCCCCTTGTCTGTGGTAGGACTAGTCTCCCCTCGTCTGTGGTAGGACTAGTCTCCCCTCGTCTGTGGTAGTAGTCACATAGCCAGGCTGTCTGTTGTCTCCTCCTGTCTTTGCAGGTTTTCTTTGGCTCTGAGATTTTGAGACTTTTTTTTTTTTAGGTTTGTGTGTAAAATCGGTCCATTCCACATGACACAATTTCATTTTTAATTAAACAAATGCTTTCTCCTTCCGGATGTGATACTTCACTAGCTCGATGTTGTAGACTTCAGCTGAGTCCTAACAATATCATGAAGTGACATTTGAGTGTTGTTTTGGCATGTGTCCCCTAAATGGCCAGCGGGTATTTTCAATCTACCTTTGGGGTGAAGAAGACCTGTATCTCAGCAGACTGTAACTGTATCGTCATAGTAACAGTTGTAGAGGGGCACATATATATATATATAAACAAAGCCTGTCACGATTTCTGGGGCTACAGGTAGTTAGGCCAGTAACCGAAAGGTCGTTAGTTCGAACCCCTGAGCCGACAAGGTGAAATCTGTCGACGTGCTCTTGAACAAGGTACTTAAACCTAATTGTTCCAGCATTGTCGTTGATAATGGCCGACCGTGGCTGTGACCCCACTCTCCCAGGGTGTTTCAGGGGAAGTTGGGATATGTAAAAAATAAAAATGTCCAATTCACACAATACCCACTTCTAAATATGTGTGTGTAACAGGACAAAGATTATCACCCACCAAATGATGAGTAATTGTATATGATGTCCTGGCCAATCGGATGTGCAACGGACACTGTCGCTGTGGTAACCGGAGAACTAAGACGACCCTTAGCACCAGCTGCTCCTCACCTTTCCGCCCTCTAAAACCACACACGCAAGCGCACAGTATTTGTTGCTATTAGTGACGGACGCCATCTAATTCCACTCCATAATTAGCACGAGACTCCTCTTTTACACTTCAAAGCTGAAGCCTACCCGTCAGAGTGATAAGTGAGGCCAGCTGCCCTGGTCCAGACACGGGGGGGGGCCTGGTTTGGACTGAGGAATACCCACCATCCCTCTGGAGGTTAAGGGGGACATATTTCTCCTCCCTGCCCAAGGCGGTTCGCTGTGATCGGCCTTGTTTTGGCTGACCTGCTGACCTCCTTGGAGCTGCTGAGTTGTGGTAGTAGTGATATGGCATAGGGAAGTCCGGGTCTTGTCGTACACATGTGAAGCTATAGTGTATCCTGTCCACGGGCCTCTCAGTCAGTACGTTTGTCACCGGGTCTACGGCCTGACAAACCAGCCCCCCCAGCCATAACATCCTGCTATCCGCCACCTTGAAGGCTCTGTGATATAGACAAGCTCCCTGCAGGCTATAGGATATATATATATTGCAGGCTATAGGAGATATATATATAGAAGACCATTATAGCGAATCACTTTTAGGCATAATGCTTAATATTCTTAAATAATTGGACCCCCCCCCCTCCCCCAATCTCCACAGACTGATCCTCAGTGATGGGGAAACCAGTATCATATATATGATACTGGTTTCCCCATCACTGAGGATCAGTCTGTGGAGATTGGGGGAGGGGGTCCAATTATTTAAGAATATTAAGCATTATGCCTAAAAGTGATTCGCTATAATGGTCTTCTCTCCAGTGAGTGAATCCGCATGCAGTGGAGAAGAGGTCTTTAGTTTCTACTTGTTGCTTTTCATGTTCTCCTCGTCAGTCATTCAGACCTTGTCCTGAAAGCCCTTCAGATGATATTGTCATTGGAACCTGAGAATGGAAGGCAATATTAGGTTTCCTAGATAATGGACTTGGATCAGGAAGATAAGTTTTTTTTATATATATATTTTTTACGGTAGTCCTTCATTCAATGACGGGATACTACCCTTATGCCCTAAAGCAGAACATTTGGAGTGAATGCTTGTCTCTAGCTTGGCCTAGGCTACTGGAGAACCAGGGATGGGGCTACTGGAGGACCCCTGTTGGGGCCACTGGAGAACCAGGGATGGGGCTACTGGAGAACCAGGGATGGGGCTACTGGAGAACCAGGGATGGGGCCACTGGAGAACCAGGGATGGGGCTACTGGAGAACCAGGGATGGGGCTACTGGAGAACCAGGGATGGGGCTACTGGAGGACCCCTGTTGGGGATACTGGAGGACCCCTGTTGGGGCCACTGGAGGACCCCTGTTGGGGCTACTGGAGGACCCCTGTTGGGGCTACTGGAGGACCCCTGTTGGGGCTACTGGAGGACCCCTGTTGGGGCCACTGGAGGACCCCTGTTGGGGCCACTGGAGGACCCCTGTTGGGGCCACTGGAGGACCCCTGTTGGGGCTACTGGAGGACCAGGGGGGGGGATAGCATACCGGAGCCTGGAGGGCTAACGCCTCCATCAGAGCGACAGAGTTGTTGCGTCAATGCTGCTTTAAAAAAATTCTGCAGTCAAATTTTTTTTTTTTTCCATTATGTAATCCAAAATGGTTTCTTGATATGTGTGCAACAATTATTTTAACTTTTTGAAACTATTTCTGTACCAGTTCAAGTCTGCTCATACGGTTTGATGCATACAGTGCATTCCGGAAAGTATTCAAACTAGGGCTGGGCGGTAAACCGTATTTTACGATATACCGCTATTGATGCATGGACTGGTTTGGGTTTTCACTTTACCTTCTATAAACGGTATTTGAATGTTTGGTTAAATGTGATACGCTGTGTTTAACGTCAATTTTTATAGTTCGCTATTTGAGTCATCTCTCTCAGCTCTCTCTCTCTCTCTCTCTCTCTCTCCACCTCGCTTTCCACACAGACCTAGCCCCCCGCCCCCGTCACTCAAGGAGCCATTTGTTGTTCCTCGTCCATGAGACACTTGCGTTGAGTCAACATGGTCAATGCAGCACATGTAACAATGTTGATGACAACAATGCTGTTATCACTTTGCTTCTTCATATAAATCCAGTAGTGTTCTATAAGTACACAATTTAGTTTTGTGTTTCTTACATCTGCAAACAGCTAGTTTGTCTTTTCTGAGCAAGTTGGGCCTAAATCTTGTTAGCCGGTAATGCTAATCGCTAGGTAGCTAGCTAATAAATGTACTGAGTCGGAGCAAACATAATTAGTTATACAGCCTGATACAATTAGTGATGGTGTACAGGAGTGGCCAAAAGTTTTGAGAAGGACACATATATTAATTTCCACAAAGTTTGCTGCTTCAGTGTCTTTGGATATTTTTGTCAGATGTTACTATGAAGAACTGAAGTATAATTACAAGCATTTCATAAGTGGCAAAGGCTTTTATTGACAATTACATGAAGTTGATGCAAAGAGTCAATATTTGCAGTGTTGACCCTTCTTTTTCAAGACCTCTGCAATCCGCTCTGGCATGCTGTCAATTAACTTCTGGGCCACATCCTGACTGATGGCAGCCCATTCTTGCATAATCAATGCTTGGAGTTTGTCAGAATTCGTGGGTTTTTGTTTGTCCACCCACCTCTTGAGGATTGACCACAAGTTCTCAATGGGATTAAGGTCTGGGGAGTTTCCTGGCCATGGACCCAAAATATCGATGTTTTGTTCCCCGAGCCACTCAGTTATCACTTTTGCCTTATGGCAAGGTGCTCCATCATGCTGGAAAAGGCATTGTTCGTCCAATTTGTAAGTCGCTCTGGATAAGAGCGTCTGCTAAATGACTTAAATGTAATGTAAATGTCACCAAACTGTTCCTGGATGGTTGGAGAAGTTGCTCTCAGATTCAGTTCATTTGCTTGGCAAAGAGGGACTTGGCAATTAATTGCAATTCATCTGATCACTCTTCATAACATTCTGGAGTATATGCAAATTGCCATCATATAAACTGAGGCAGCAGAATTTGTGAAAATTAATATTTTTGTCATTCTCAAAACTTTTGGACACGACTGTAGACTTAAATCAGCATGTTGTCTGTGGTCGTCTTTACCCAGTACCGCTGTCAGCTGGTGGTCGTCTTTACCCGGTACCGCTGTCAGCTGGTGGTCGTCTTTACCCAGTACCGCTGGTGGTCGTCTTTACCCGGTACCGCTGTCAGCTGGTGGTCATCTTTACCCAGTACCGCTGTCAGCTGGTGGTCGTCTTTACCCGGTACCGCTGTCAGCTGGTGGTCGTCTTTACCCGGTACCGCTGTCAGCTGGTGGTCGTCTTTACCCGGTACCGCTGTCAGCTGGTGGTCGTCTTTACCCGGTACCGCTGTCAGCTGGTGGTCGTCTTTACCCGGTACCGCTGTCAGCTGGTGGTCGTCTTTACCCGGTACCGCTGTCAGCTGGTGGTCATCTTTACCCAGTACCGCTGTCAGCTGGTGGTCATCTTTACCCGGTACCGCTGTCAGCTGGTGGTCATCTTTACCCGGTACCGCTGGTGGTCATCTTTACCCGGTACCGCTGTCAGCTGGTGGTCATCTTTACCCAGTACCGCTGTCAGCTGGTGGTCATCTTTACCCGGTACCGCTGTCAGCTGGTGGTCATCTTTACCCGGTACCGCTGTCAGCTGGTGGTCGTCTTTACCCGGTACCGCTGGTGGTCATCTTTACCCGGTACCGCTGTCAGCTGGTGGTCATCTTTACCCAGTACCGCTGGTGGTCATCTTTACCCGGTACCGCTGTCAGCTGGTGGTCGTCTTTACCCGGTACCGCTGGTGGTCATCTTTACCCGGTACCGCTGTCAGCTGGTGGTCATCTTTACCCGGTACCGCTGGTGGTCATCTTTACCCGGTACCGCTGTCAGCTGGTGGTCATCTTTACCCAGTACAGCTGGTGGTCATCTTTACCCGGTACCGCTGGTGGTCATCTTTACCCAGTACCGCTGGTGGTCATCTTTACCCGGTACCGCTGGTGGTCATCTTTACCCAGTACCGCTGTCAGCTGGTGGTCATCTTTACCCAGTACCGCTGGTGGTCATCTTTACCCAGTACCGCTGGTGGTCATCTTTACCCAGTACCGCTGGTGGTCATCTTTACCCAGTACCGCTGGTGGTCATCTTTACCCAGTACCGCTGGTGGTCATCTTTACCCAGTACCGCTGGTGGTCATCTTTACCCGGTACCGCTGTCAGCTGGTGGTCATCTTTACCCAGTACCGCTGGTGGTCATCTTTACCCGGTACCGCTGGTGGTCATCTTTACCCGGTACCGCTGGTGGTCATCTTTACCCGGTACCGCTGGTGGTCATCTTTACCCGGTACCACTGGTGGTCATCTTTACCCGGTACCGCTGGTGGTCATCTTTACCCGGTACCGCTGTCAGCTGGTGGTCATCTTTACCCAGTACCGCTGGTGGTCATCTTTACCCAGTACCGCTGTCAGCTGGTGGTCATCTTTACCCGGTACCGCTGGTGGTCATCTTTACCCGGTACCGCTGTCAGCTGGTGGTCATCTTTACCCGGTACCGCTGGTGGTCATCTTTACCCAGTACCGCTGTCAGCTGGTGGTCATCTTTACCCAGTACCGCTGTCAGCTGGTGGTCATCTTTACCCGGTACCGCTGTCAGCTGGTGGTCATCTTTACCCAGTACCGCTGGTGGTCATCTTTACCCGGTACCGCTGGTGGTCATCTTTACCCAGTACCGCTGGTGGTCATCTTTACCCGGTACCGCTGGTGGTCATCTTTACCCGGTACCGCTGGTGGTCATCTTTACCCAGTACCGCTGTCAGCTGGTGGTCATCTTTACCCGGTACCGCTGTCAGCTGGTGGTCGTCTTTACCCAGTACCGCTGGTGGTCATCTTTACCCGGTACCGCTGGTGGTCATCTTTACCCAGTACCGCTGTCAGCTGGTGGTCATCTTTACCCGGTACCGCTGGTGGTCATCTTTACCCAGTACCGCTGGTGGTCATCTTTACCCAGTACCGCTGGTGGTCATCTTTACCCAGTACCGCTGGTGGTCATCTTTACCCAGTACCGCTGGTGGTCATCTTTACCCGGTACCGCTGGTGGTCATCTTTACCCGGTACCGCTGGTGGTCATCTTTACCCGGTACCGCTGGTGGTCATCTTTACCCAGTACCGCTGTCAGCTGGTGGTCATCTTTACCCGGTACCGCTGGTGGTCATCTTTACCCGGTACCGCTGGTGGTCATCTTTACCCAGTACCGCTGTCAGCTGGTGGTCATCTTTACCCGGTACCGCTGTCAGCTGGTGGTCATCTTTACCCAGTACCGCTGGTGGTCATCTTTACCCAGTACCACTGGTGGTCATCTTTACCCGGTACCGCTGGTGGTCATCTTTACCCAGTACCGCTGGTGGTCATCTTTACCCAGTACCGCTGGTGGTCATCTTTACCCAGTACCGCTGGTGGTCATCTTTACCCAGTACCGCTGGTGGTCATCTTTACCCAGTACCGCTGGTGGTCATCTTTACCCAGTACCGCTGTCAGCTGTGATCAAAACTCCTTGCAATGTCTTCAATTAGGTCTACTATGCAGATGCTGCTGTGATGTTAGATCGGGGATAAATTGTTCGAATTAGCTCAGTTCGGGCCAAAATAAGTTTGTTATTACAGTCCTGCACATTCCCATGTCATCCATTTAACAAGGGTGGTTAGAGTGGTTAGGGTGGCCAGTAACCAGCAGGTAGCCTAGTGGTTAGAGTGTTGGACTAGTAGCCAGCAGGTAGCCTAGTGGTTAGAGCGTTGGGCCAGTAACCAGCAGGTAGCCTAGTGGTTAGAGTGTTGGACTAGTAACCAGCAGGTAGCCTAGTGGTTAGAGTGTTGGACTAGTAACCAGCAGGTAGCCTAGTGGTTAGTGTTGGACTAGTAACCAGCAGGTAGCCTAGTGGTTAGAGTGTTGGACTAGTAACCAGCAGGTAGCCTAGTGGTTAGAGCGTTGGGCCAGTAACCAGCAGGTAGCCTAGTGGTTAGGGTGTTGGACTAGTAGCCAGCAGGTAGCCTAGTGGTTAGAGCGTTGGGCTAGTAACAAGCAGGTAGCCTAGTGGTTAGAGTGTTGGACTAGTAACCAGCAGGTAGCCTAGTGGTTAGAGTTTTGGACTAGTAACCAGCAGGTAGCCTAGTGGTTAGAGCGTTGGGCCAGTAACCAGCAGGTAGCCTAGTGGTTAGGGTGTTGGACTAGTAGCCAGCAGGTAGCCTAGTGGTTAGAGCGTTGGGCTAGTAACAAGCAGGTAGCCTAGTGGTTAGAGTGTTGAACTAGTAACCGAAAGGTTGCAAGATCGAATCCCCGAGCTGACAAGGTAAAAAATCTTTCGTTCTGCCCCTGAACAAGGCAGTTCACCCACCGTTCCTATGCCGTCATTGAAAATAAGAATTTGTTCTGAACTGACTTGCCGAGTAAAATTAAAATAATTACTCAAATGGATTGAAATAGTTATTTTCCCCCCTCATCAATCTACCCACAATGACAGTAAAAACTGTTTTTTAGAAGAAAAAAATAACTGAAATATCACATTAGCTGGGCTACTCAAAGACATTCCTGGAATGACAAGGAAATGCAAGAATCTTCCAACTGCGATTTCTGGGAAACCATAGAATTTTGTGAAAGTTGCAACGTGTCTGGGAGACTGATCGTCATGCGTTCACCTCTGAGGGTGATGTTTTGTCGGCTGGACCAGGAGCACTTCCCCTCTCCTCCTCTTGGGCCACAACAACAACCGTACAACAACCACTGTTAGATCAGTGTCCTGGGGTCATTTTTGCAACAAACCGTTTACTCCCTGTTTGCTTCTGTTTGGTTTTTTGAATACAGCCCCCCCCCCCCCCCCCGGTCCAACCACAGCTGTAATTGATGTCTCCACTCAACTTTTAAATACACTGCTCAAAAAAATAAAGGGAACACTAAAATAACACATCCTAGATCTGAATGAATGAAATATTCTTATTAAATACTTTTTTCTTTACATTGTTGAATGTGCTGACAACAAAATCACACACAAATTATCAATGGAAATCAAATTTATCAACCCATGGAGGTCTGGATTTGGAGTCACACTCAAAATGAAAGTGGAAAAACGCATTACAGGCTGATCCAACTTTGATGTAATGTCCTTAAAACAAGTCAAAAGGAGGCTCAGTAGTGTGTGGCCTCCACGTGCCTATATGACCTCCCTACAACGCCTGGGCATGCTCCTGATGAGGTGGCGGATGGTCTCCTGAGGGATCTCCTCCCAGACCTGGACTAAAGCATCCGCCAACTCCTGGACAGTCTGTGGTGCAACGTGGCGTTGGTGGATGGAGCGAGACATGATGTCCCAGATGTGCTCAATTGGATTCAGGTCTGGGGAACGGGCGGGCCAGTCCATAGCATCAATGCCTTCCTCTTGCAGGAACTGCTGACACACTCCAGCCACATGAGGTCTAGCATTGTCTTGCATTAGGAGGAACCCAGGGCCAACCACACCAGCATATGGTCTCACAAGGGGTCTGAGGATCTCATCTCGGTACCTAATGGCAGTCAGGCTACCTCTGGCGAGCACATGGAGGGCTGTGCGGCCCCCCAAAGAAATGCCACCCCACACCATGACTGACCCACCGCCAAACCGGTCATGCTGGAGGATGTTGCAGGCAGCAGAACGTTCTCCACGGCGTCTCCAGACTCTGTCATGTCTGTCACATGTGCGTGTGAACCTGCTTTCAGCTGTGAAGAGCACAGGGCACCAGTGGCGAATTTGCCAATCTTGGTGTTCTCTGGCAAATGCCAAACGTCCTGCACGGTGTTGGGCTGTAAGAACAACCCCCACCTGTGGACGTCGGGCCCTCATACCACCCTCATGGAGTCTGTTTCTGACCGTTTAAGCAGACACATGCACATTTGTGGCCTGCTGGAGGTCATTTTGCAGGGCTCTGGCAGTGCTCCTCCTGCTCCCCCTTGCACAAAGGCGGAGGTAGCGGTCCTGCTGCTGGATTGTTGCCCTCCTACGGCCTCCTCCACGTCTCCTGATGTACTGGCCTGTCTCATGGTAGCGCCTCCATGCTCTGGACACTACGCTGACAGACACAGCAAACCTTCTTGCCACAGCTCGCATTGATGTGCCATCCTGGATGAGCTGCACTACCTGAGCCACTTGTGTGGGTTGTAGACTCCGTCTCATGCTACCACTAGAGTGAAAGCACCGCCAGCATTCAAAAGTGACCAAAACATCAGCCAGGAAGCATAGGAACTGAGAAGTGGTCTGTGGTCACCACCTGCAGAACCACTCCTTTATTGGGGGTGTCTTGCTAATTGCCTATAATTTCCACCTTTTGTCTATTCCATTTGAACAACAGCATGTGGAGTTTATTGTCAATCAGTGTTGCTTCCTAAGTGGACAGTTTGATTTCACAGAAGTGTGATTGACTTGGAGTTACATTGTGTTGTTTAAGTGTTCCCTTTATTTTTTTGAGCAGTGTATGAACACCATGTGGACCAGGGCTCATTCCTTTCTCCACTTTGACGCGCAAAGAGACCACAGAACAACCCGGCCAGTGTCCCTGTCCAACCACAGCCTGAGGATGTGTCCAAAAAGGCACCCTATTCCCCTATATCCCTGGTCAAAAGTAGTGCACTATAAAGAGTGTAGTGTACCATTTTAAGTCGACCTGTAATTGATCCGTCTTCACTCAACTATATGTACAGTTTTTAAAAAATATATTTGTGTGTATATATATATATTTGTTTGTTTGTTTGTATATATATATATTTATTTATTTATTTATTTATATATATATATATATATATCCTGGATTTCTAAACCATCTGTTCTGTCTGTCCTCAGTTGTTCCTTGTTTCCACATTAGAATGGTCTCACCTGCCTCCCATCCTTGAGGACCATGTACTCCGTTGTTAGAGCGGTTACTCTAATATCTTGTCAATATAATTGATAGTCTTTGGCTTTGGCCAGTTGGCCCTGTGCGGGCAGGCGGGCCTGTTGGCCCTGTGCGGGCAGGCGGGCCTGTTGGCCCTGTGCGGGCAGGCGGGCGGGCCTGTTGGCCCTGTGCGGGCAGGCGGGCGGGCCTGTTGGCCCTGTGCGGGCAGGCGGGCGGGCCAGTTGGCCCTGTGCGGGCAGGCGGGCCAGTTGGCCCTGTGCGTGTGGGCCCTGTGCGTGCATGCGGGCCAGTGGGCCCTGTGCGTGCGTGCGTGCGGGCCAGTGGGCCCTGTGCGAGTGGGCCCTGTGCGGGCCAGTGGGCCCTGTGCGAGTAGGCCCTGTGCGGGCCAGTGGGCCCTGTGCGTGCGGGCGGGCCAGTGGGCCCTGTGCGAGTGGGCCCTGTGCGGGCCAGTTGGCCCTGTGCGGGCGGGCCAGTGGGCCCTGTGCGAGTGGGCCAGTGGGTCAGTTGGCCCTGTGCGTGCGGGCGGGTCAGTTGGCCCTGTGCGTGCGGGCGGGCCAGTTGGCCCTGTGCGTGCGGGCGGGCCAGTTGGCCCTGTGCGTGCGGGCCAGTGGGCCCTGTGCGAGTGGGCCCTGTGCGGGCCAGCGGGCCCTGTGCATGCATGCGGGCCAGTGGGCCCTGTGCGGGCGGGCCAGTGGGCCCTGTGCGAGTGGGCCCTGTGCGGGCGGGCCAGTTAGCATAGCTCTGCTGCTTTCTTTTGTGTGGAGTTCATGCAAAAGACCGCCTTTTTATACAAATCAACTGGCAGATGACAGACAATGATGAAAATGTGATTCTTTTGAAGTTGTAATGCCCATTAAAATGTGTGAAATCTATGTATTGAAAGGGGAGCGCCTTGGAAAGCCCTCCAGTCTTGGGTGGCTGTGGCCGGGCGTGCTCGGAGGTTGGTCTGGGTTTTGTCGCAGACTTCCCCATCGCTTGTTTGCTAATTCCCAGAAGAATTGGACCAGGTTCTCTATAGGGCTCTGAATGGGCTTCAGTTGAACCAGGAATATGCATATATTATATAACCAAAGGTTGGGGTTTTCCTCCTTTTTTCCTCATCTCCTGCACCACCAGGGACCAGGCTAGTGGTGCTCCAGGTCTTTGTGTTCCATTTAGGTCAAGGTTTATTGACTAGGCTAAGTTATCTATTTTAATTTATTTTATCCATTTTGAGCTAAGCAACATACATTTGCATATTTTGCATAAGTTTGTTCACCTCTGGGGTATTTATGTTTCATTTTCAAATGAACATAAATAAATACAAATGATCTGAAAAGTGATTGAAACAGGGAGGTACTATTTCTTGTTGAATAATGTTTTTGTAACTTGGGCCGTGCTGGGAGCCATTGGCTGTGTTCCTGATAGGATCATAATTCTAACGTAACGTTTTGTTGCCAAGCGTTTCAGAGGTTTGAGGAATCAAAGTCTCAACAAGAGTTGGAAGTCTGTTTTTAAAAGTGACATATTTGGTCTTCATGCTGTTCAGTTCTGAAATATATGACGGATGCCAGTTTTATTTACAAAAAAAAATGTAAGCACAAAGTGATTCATTTTTCGCAAGTAGTTAACTATTTCAGTAAAGTCTGTTTTCAAGTTATTTCCATTATGCAGCAAGACTAAAGTGTTTTGTCGGCTTGCTCACCTACCCTAATCTTCCAATGGAAAATACAGGAACGAAGCATCCAGTCACACTATTTAACCCAGTCTCCCGGAGGGGAGTATCCTAGTCCAGAGGTCCTCAAAGCGTTCTGCTTGGTGACCCACTAATTGAGGTGTCTTACTTGGTGGGGGGAAAAAAACTTTGCCCACCCAAAGAATACGAAAAATATCGTTTTAATAAATACCCATTACTTCAAAACATCAAACTTTATTAAATGTCATGAATAGTCAAAATCATGTTTTTTTTTTCATGAAATGTGATGATATTTTGATTAAACCAGATCAACGTATAAAAAATGGCCGTTGCTTCTTCATCGATGAAGTTTAATCATAAAGTTACTGATTTCAATTCCACCCCAAAACCATCTTTTGGTATTTGTTTCATTAGTCCATGGTTGACACAGTTCCAACATGTTTTACTTGTCAACAATCAACTTTTTAAGATGTATGTTTAAGAGATATATGTTTAAGATATAAGTCATTCACATATGACGCAAAATGCATCATAACGGCGGATGACTTCTGTATTTTGAAAGTTAAACATCTTGAAAACTTTGATTTCTGTCAAGGAAAACATTTTGGGACTATGTCAACAATGGACTAATGAAACAAATGCCGTAAGATAGTTTTGGGGTGGAATTTTCCTTTTAAGGGTATAGGGTGACATCACCCCAACTCTCATTTGAATACACCAATGGTAACATGATATTCTCTTACCTCATTTAAATGAGGACCCGCCTTGTAACCGTCATCGGAGTCGGTGTGTGTTTTGCAGATGGACATGGTTTATGACAAGTTTACACTATTTATCTATTGCAGAGATACTTGTTTCCCCCATTTCATCTGTGTCTGGCGTTAGCTAGTTACTGGCTAGCTAGGTGTTCAGCCAGCATGGAACGAAAACGGTGGATGGTTCGGTCAAAACTCTTGAAGCAGTTGTCATGTCAACACATCCGTCTGTACTGCTGTGAACCGCCACAAACGTGTGACGTATAATTTTTTATTTATATATATATATATATATATATATATATATATATATCATTGATGCAATTTCAATGTTTTGTTTTGTGTTTCACCAAATTTGCTTTAAGATTTTACTGCAGCACTGCAAACCCGTGTTTCTTGACGTTGACGTTTCAGCTGTCAGTCAAGGCGAGGTCATGGATATAAACTTCCTGTCCACTCAACCTGTCTTTTCTAACTTCCTGTCCACTCAACCTGTCTTTTCTAACTTCCTGTCCACTCAACCTGTCTTTTCTAACTTCCTGTCCACTCAACCTGTCTTTTCTAACTTCCTGTCCACTCAACCTGTCTTTTCTAACTTCCTGTCCACTCAACCTGTCTTTTCTAACTTCCTGTCCACTCAACCTGTCTTTTCTAACTTCCTGTCCACTCAACCTGTCTTTTCTAACTTCCTGTCCACTCAACCTGTCTTTTCTAACTTCCTGTCCACTCAACCTGTCTTTTCTAACTTCCTGTCCACTCAACCTGTCTTTTCTAACTTCCTGTCCACTCAACCTGTCTTTTCTAACTTCCTGTCCACTCAACCTGTCTTTTCTAACTTCCTGTCCACTCAACCTGTCTTTTCTAACTTCCTGTCCACTCAACCTGTCTTTTCTAACTTCCTGTCCACTCAACCTGTCTTTTCTAACTTCCTGTCCACTCAACCTGTCTTTTCTAACTTCCTGTCCACTCAACCTGTCTTTTCTAACTTCCTGTCCACTCAACCTGTCTTTTCTAACTTCCTGTCCACTCAACCTGTCTTTTCTAACTTCCTGTCCACTCAACCTGTCTTTTCTAACTTCCTGTCCACTCAACCTGTCTTTTCTAACTTCCTGTCCACTCAACCTGTCTTTTCTAACTTCCTGTCCACTCAACCTGTCTTTTCTAACTTCCTGTCCACTCAACCTGTCTTTTCTAACTTCCTGTCCACTCAACCTGTCTTTTCTAACTTCCTGTCCACTCAACCTGTCTTTTCTAACTTCCTGTCCACTCAACCTGTCTTTTCTAACTTCCTGTCCACTCAACCTGTCTTTTCTAACTTCCTGTCCACTCAACCTGTCTTTTCTAACTTCCTGTCCACTCAACCTGTCTTTTCTAACTTCCTGTCCACTCAACCTGTCTTTTCTAACTTCCTGTCCACTCAACCTGTCTTTTCTAACTTCCTGTCCACTCAACCTGTCTTTTCTAACTTCCTGTCCACTCAACCTGTCTTTTCTAACTTCCTGTCCACTCAACCTGTCTTTTCTAACTTCCTGTCCACTCAACCTGTCTTTTCTAACTTCCTGTCCACTCAACCTGTCTTTTCTAACTTCCTGTCCACTCAACCTGTCTTTTCTAACTTCCTGTCCACTCAACCTGTCTTTTCTAACTTCCTGTCCACTCAACCTGTCTTTTCTAACTTCCTGTCCACTCAACCTGTCTTTTCTAACTTCCTGTCCACTCAACCTGTCTTTTCTAACTTCCTGTCCACTCAACCTGTCTTTTCTAACTTCCTGTCCACTCAACCTGTCTTTTCTAACTTCCTGTCCACTCAACCTGTCTTTTCTAACTTCCTGTCCACTCAACCTGTCTTTTCTAACTTCCTGTCCACTCAACCTGTCTTTTCTAACTTCCTGTCCACTCAACCTGTCTTTTCTAACTTCCTGTCCACTCAACCTGTCTTTTCTAACTTCCTGTCCACTCAACCTGTCTTTTCTAACTTCCTGTCCACTCAACCTGTCTTTTCTAACTTCCTGTCCACTCAACCTGTCTTTTCTAACTTCCTGTCCACTCAACCTGTCTTTTCTAACTTCCTGTCCACTCAACCTGTCTTTTCTAACTTCCTGTCCACTCAACCTGTCTTTTCTAACTTCCTGTCCACTCAACCTGTCTTTTCTAACTTCCTGTCCACTCAACCTGTCTTTTCTAACTTCCTGTCCACTCAACCTGTCTTTTCTAACTTCCTGTCCACTCAACCTGTCTTTTCTAACTTCCTGTCCACTCAACCTGTCTTTTCTAACTTCCTGTCCACTCAACCTGTCTTTTCTAACTTCCTGTCCACTCAACCTGTCTTTTCTAACTTCCTGTCCACTCAACCTGTCTTTTCTAACTTCCTGTCCACTCAACCTGTCTTTTCTAACTTCCTGTCCACTCAACCTGTCTTTTCTAACTTCCTGTCCACTCAACCTGTCTTTTCTAACTTCCTGTCCACTCAACCTGTCTTTTCTAACTTCCTGTCCACTCAACCTGTCTTTTCTAACTTCCTGTCCACTCAACCTGTCTTTTCTAACTTCCTGTCCACTCAACCTGTCTTTTCTAACTTCCTGTCCACTCAACCTGTCTTTTCTAACTTCCTGTCCACTCAACCTGTCTTTTCTAACTTCCTGTCCACTCAACCTGTCTTTTCTAACTTCCTGTCCACTCAACCTGTCTTTTCTAACTTCCTGTCCACTCAACCTGTCTTTTCTAACTTCCTGTCCACTCAACCTGTCTTTTCTAACTTCCTGTCCACTCAACCTGTCTTTTCTAACTTCCTGTCCACTCAACCTGTCTTTTCTAACTTCCTGTCCACTCAACCTGTCTTTTCTAACTTCCTGTCCACTCAACCTGTCTTTTCTAACTTCCTGTCCACTCAACCTGTCTTTTCTAACTTCCTGTCCACTCAACCTGTCTTTTCTAACTTCCTGTCCACTCAACCTGTCTTTTCTAACTTCCTGTCCACTCAACCTGTCTTTTCTAACTTCCTGTCCACTCAACCTGTCTTTTCTAACTTCCTGTCCACTCAACCTGTCTTTTCTAACTTCCTGTCCACTCAACCTGTCTTTTCTAACTTCCTGTCCACTCAACCTGTCTTTTCTAACTTCCTGTCCACTCAACCTGTCTTTTCTAACTTCCTGTCCACTCAACCTGTCTTTTCTAACTTCCTGTCCACTCAACCTGTCTTTTCTAACTTCCTGTCCACTCAACCTGTCTTTTCTAACTTCCTGTCCACTCAACCTGTCTTTTCTAACTTCCTGTCCACTCAACCTGTCTTTTCTAACTTCCTGTCCACTCAACCTGTCTTTTCTAACTTCCTGTCCACTCAACCTGTCTTTTCTAACTTCCTGTCCACTCAACCTGTCTTTTCTAACTTCCTGTCCACTCAACCTGTCTTTTCTAAACTTCCTGTCCACTCAACCTGTCTTTTCTAAACTTCCTGTCCACTCAACCTGTCTTTTCTAAACTTCCTGTCCACTCAACCTGTCTTTTCTAAACTTCCTGCTAGTTATCCATGAGAGAAAGAAATCTTCAACATTTTTTACAAAATGTCCTATCTCCCAAAAAATATTATGGGGGATTTATTTTAGCCAGTCAAAAAGGCTATTTTACATGGGAATCAGAATGATCGTTTGGGACTTTTTAAAAATTTGAACATGAGCTATGGTTGCCAATTTTAGGGAATTGACTGTATAATGTAATTTTTTGTATCAATGGACAAAAAATTCCAACTGTGACCCACCTGAATCTCTGCAGTGACCCACTTTAGGGTCCCGTCCCACAGTTTGGCCCTAGTCCATGCTGTTGTTTTGGTGATGGGGTTTGTGGCCCGCCGATACGGTCTGATGCACACAGACCCAACCTGAAGCCTCAGACGGACAGACAAGCAGTCAGTCCAGTCAGTCATGCTTTGAATTAGTTCACTGGTGACATTAGAAAAACATGGTGGAGCTGCAGAATCAAACGCCAGTGGTGGAGGAGGGGGATCAGACACTCATTTACTACAACTGGGTCAATTAGTTATGTTTTTGTTCATCATACGTTCAGGAAAGACTATTATAGTGAGGCATAATTGGGAAGTATTTGTGGCGTCTGTGGTGTGCTTTGTTCTCTCTTCTGTCGCTTTCCCTCTGTAGCTCTCTCTTTCTTCTCTCTTTTCTCTCTCTTCTCTCTCTTCCCATCTCTCTTTTCTCTCTCTTCCCCATCTTTCTTTATATATATATATAGCTACTGACCCCCTAACTACTGACCCTTTAGCCCTTAGCTATTGAACCCTTAGCCCCTAGCTACTGAACCCCTAGCTACTGAACCCCTAGGGGTTCAATAGCTAAGGGTTCAATAGCTAAGGGTTCAATAGCTAAGGGTTCAATAGCTAAGGGTTCAATAGCTAAGGGTTCAATAGCTAAGGGTTCAATAGCTAAGGGTTCAATAGCTAAGGGTTCAATAGCTAAGGGTTCAATAGCTAAGGGTTCAATAGCTAAGGGTTCAATAGCTAAGGGTTCAATAGCTAAGGGTTCAATAGCTAAGGGTTCAATAGCTAAGGGTTCAATAGCTAAGGGTTCAATAGCTAAGGGTTCAATAGCTAAGGGTTCAATAGCTAAGGGTTCAATAGCTAAGGGTTCAATAGCTAAGGGTTCAATAGCTAAGGGTTCAATAGCTAAGGGTTCAATAGCTAAGGGTTCAATAGCTAAGGGTTCAATAGCTAAGGGTTCAATAGCTAAGGGTTCAATAGCTAAGGGTTCAATAGCTAAGGGTTCAATAGCTAAGGGTTCAATAGCTAGGGGTTCAATAGCTGGGGGTTCAATAGCTGGGGGTTCAATAGCTGGGGGTTCAATAGCTGGGGGTTCAATAGCTGGGGGTTCAATAGCTGGGGGTTCAATAGCTGGGGGTTCAATAGCTGGGGGTTCAATAGCTGGGGGTTCAATAGCTGGGGGTTCAATAGCTGGGGGTTCAATAGCTGGGGGTTCAATAGCTGGGGGTTCAATAGCTGGGGGTTCAATAGCTGGGGGTTCAATAGCTGGGGGTTCAATAGCTGGGGGTTCAATAGCTGGGGGTTCAATAGCTGGGGGTTCAATAGCTTGGGGGTTCAATAGCTTGGGGGTTCAATAGCTAAGGGTTCAGTGGCTAGGGGTTTCCATCCAATTGGCAAAAGATTTTCATGCACGTTTTCTAACATCTGCATATGAACAATATGTGCATTTTCCCACCAGAAACATGTTTCCATCAAATTGACGTGTTCATAAAGTTGTGTTTTACGTAATCACATAAAAATACCTTTTGCGGTTAAATTCCCACGTACCAAATAAAACATTTTAAGTTAATTGGTTTTCCATCTACTGATGTTTTTTTTTCACAGAAATGTTTTTTTTAAATACACGGAGTGTATAAAACATGAAATACACCTTCTCTTTCCATGACACCGACCAGGTGAATCCAGAGTTCTGATCCCTTATTGATGTCACCTGTTAAATCCACTTCAGTGCAGATGAAGGGGAAGAGACCGGTTATAGAAGGACTTTTTTAAAGCCTTGAGACGCCTGAGACATGGATTGTGTATGTGTGCCATTCAGAGGGTGAATGGGGCAAGACAAAAGATTTAAGTGCCTTTGAACGGTTGATGGTAGTAGGTGCCAGGCACACCAGTTTGTGTCAAGAACTGCAACGCTGCTGGGTTTTTCCACCCTCAACCGTTTCCTGTGTGTATCAAGAATGGTCCACCACCCAAAGGACATCCAGCCAATTTAACAAAACTGGTGAGAAGCATTGGAGTCAACATGAGCCAGCATCCCTGTAGAACGCTTTCAACACCTTGTAGAGTCCCATGCCCCCCCCCCCCCCCCGACGAATTGAGACTGTTCTGAGGGCAAAACTCAATATTAGGAAGGTGTTCTTAATGTTTCGTTAACTCGGTTGTATTGGCACGTGCGCTCTAGCCGACAGTTTTCAGATACAATGCGGGTATAGCCTCCTCGATGAGATTATTATAGACAGGACAGCAACACTGTTTGTATTTGTCAAATGGCATTGATCATGTCACCAGAATAAAACCAGTCAATATTAATTGGAAAAGGAGAATCAAGCTCCTCACCGTGCACTTTCACCACCCTCTGAAGTTCATAACTTATTTCATCTGTAGCCTCGTAAACTGCATGCTTTCATGAGTCGTAGAGGGAGGACCGCAGAACATATCCCGTGACTCCCAAGTTTACTTCGACATAATGGTTATTATATCAATATTTATTAGCGCTTTCCACCCCTATTTCCTGCATAAATACATTTTACAGACACAAAAAGATCCCCACTTGGTCTCGCGTATTTTGTTTTTGTTGACATTTGGAAAGTTGACTGAGAAGTTTTCTGTTTCCATCATTACATATTTTTTTTTATATGTACTTTACTCACATAAAAAAGTTTGGATGGAAATCTGGTTGTTGGTCGACTTGACAGAATCCGTTCAAAGGAACTCCCCAGACAGGATCCTGACGGCAGTTAGCAGCCAAGGGGCTCTTTAAAACGCCGTCTGGGAAACGGGAGAAAAAACACAAATGGGGAAATGAAGCTGATTAATTAATTGAATATTGTTATAAAATGTGCATGTCATGAACTCTGTAATATGTAAACAAATATGAATATATATCTTGCTTTTTTATTTTTAAATATTTTTTTACATCCACATTCTTTTCAGTTGTCATACTCGTCGGTCATAAAGTGAAGTGTTGGTCAACGTTTTAAACTGCATTAGATAACATTTTTGAAATGTTATAACCACTAAAATAAGTGATATTCAGTCATCCATTTACATTATTTACGATTTAGGCCTAAATTTTAATTATCCCAACCACACAGATCTTGTATATCCATATAATTCTAGTCCTTATTAATTAGGCACCAAACGGATAGGTACTTGTTCGGTTTTTCTGTTGCAAAACAATTTGATACGGTTTTCACTAATGAATACAACCCTAATGCGTTGGGGTGTAACAGATCACCAAATCCAATGTTCGGTACGTGTTGTGGTTTTTGGGGGTCACTGTTAGGTTTCGGTACACCGGGAAAATGACATGCCATTTACAATATTCAGCATTCACAATGTTCTTGGCATTGTCTGTTGTGACATCATTCACAATGTTCTTGGCATTGTCTGTTGTGACAGGATTGTTATGTTGGGTCTCTCCAGTTTCCACTCTGCTACGGTCTCTGACCATGTGGGAGATGGGAATTTACCAGTTAACAAATGTAGTTGTGAATGATACAAACCTTTTAATGTCTTAAATCAAAACGTATCTGGGCTGCATGATGCCACTTATGAACTATTTGTAAAAGTCTTGGGGGGGAGGAGGAGGAAAATCTTGCGTTCTGTCTCTTGCCTCAGGCTGCGCACCCCTCAGGCTATTCTCAATGTAATCTAGTCTTTACTAATATGTACAGATTGTTTAGGACCAGCTGAAAAGGTTGGGAGAGGGTTTATCTGATGTTCCCTCGTTAGATTTGAGCACATCTTGCTCTGGCTATTAGTTGTTGATCTTGTTGAGGTGCGTAACTGAGGGAGAGAGAGAGAGCATACCTTTTTTTTATGGTTGTTTGATCAATAGGACTGTAAAGTTCCCAGATGGAAGAGGACTTCCTGTGGTGTTTTACATATTTACAGAAATCCATTCAGGTGAATGTGTTCTAATGATCTAAAGTCACGCTGTTGCTACTTCCTGTAAACACACAATCCAGTTCAAAGAGAATGATGGCAGGCCCAACTTCCTGTAAACACACAGTCCAGTTCAAAGAGAATGGTGGCAGGCCCTACTTCCTGTAAACACACAATCCAGTTCAAAGAGAATGATGGCAGGCCCAACTTCCTGTAAACACACAATCCAGTTCAAAGAGAATGATGGCAGGCCCAACTTCCTGTAAACACATAGTCCAGTTCAAAGTGAATGATGGCAGGCCCAACTTCCTGTAAACACACAGTCCAGTTCAAAGTGAATGGTGGCAGGCCCAACTTCCTGTAAACACACAGTCCAGTTCAAAGTGAATTATGGCAGGCCCAACTTCCTGTAAACACACAGTCCAGTTCAAAGTGAATGGTGGCAGGCCCAACTTCCTGTAAACACACAGTCCAGTTCAAAGAGAATGGTGGCAGGCCCTACTTCCTGTAAACACACAATCCAGTTCAAAGAGAATGATGGCAGGCCCAACTTCCTGTAAACACACAATCCAGTTCAAAGAGAATGATGGCAGGCCCAACTTCCTGTAAACACATAGTCCAGTTCAAAGTGAATGATGGCAGGCCCAACTTCCTGTAAACACACAGTCCAGTTCAAAGTGAATGGTGGCAGGCCCAACTTCCTGTAAACACACAGTCCAGTTCAAAGTGAATTATGGCAGGCCCAACTTCCTGTAAACACACAGTCCAGTTCAAAGTGAATGGTGGAAGGCCTGTGTAGGGAAATTACTTATTTGCATATAGGCCTAATGTGGCTCTTATTGGCTGTACCGGTCTGCAGCGTCTTCATTGTCCAAACACATGGCCCTTTTTCCACTCTGTTGCTATAAAAGTTTCACATCCCTTACTCAACATTATTCCCCAAACGTTCTATGCATTTCATGAAGACGTGACAATGACCATCTCTAAGTGCTCCCTTGTCTAAACTACCTGTTTTGCTATAATGGGTGCAAAGGGGTAAGTTTAACATTGCTAAAGCACTTTCATGAGTTGCTGAAACCCACCTCGAATGGACGAAATATCTGCAGCTATAAACCAATGACTGTTAAAAAAAATATAAACACAGCCTACTAATCGATCACTTGTAATGTCTTTGTCCCGGTCAGAATCAGCTGCCGAGGGCAGCAGACAGGAGACAGGAATCAGCAGACAGGAGACAGGAATCAGCAGACAGGAGACAGGAATCAGCAGACAGGAGACAGGAATCAGCAGACAGGAGACAGGAATCAGCAGACAGGAGACAGGAATCAGCAGACAGGAGACAGGAATCAGCAGACAGGAGACAGGAATCAGCAGACAGGAGACAGGAATCAGCAGACAGGAGACAGGAATCAGCAGACAGGAGACAGGAATCAGCAGACAGGAGACAGGAATCAGCAGACAGGAGACAGGAATCAGCAGACAGGAGACAGGAATCAGCAGACAGGAGACAGGAATCAGCAGACAGGAGATTATGTTGTGTAGTTACTTTGCGGTTTCCGTCTTGCTCCGGTGTACTGGGTTGACGTCGGTGTAAATGTTGAGCGTGGCGACATCATGTATTTATCCACAACTCTCTGTCTGTCGCCGTTGGGAAGCCAAAATAATGTTCCCAGTCCTGGTTTATCCAACCCCACCACTCTCCATCGTATAGAACTAGCTCCCAGCTGCGCCTGACAAAAGGACATTTTGAAATGCACCAATTTTTTAAAAGATTTTAATTTTGATTACAACGTGCACATAGTTTTAACGGAATAGCATGACGTGTTATCAGCTCAGATTTACTTGAGGCATACAACACAGCATAGTTATAGCCTATAGACGTATTATTTAGGTTTTTTGATGTTTTGATGAATATGATGTATTGTCACACACCCCCCCCCCCCCCCCCCCCCCCCCCCCCCTACTAATGCGTGTGTGTTTCTGGTTCTCACCCTCAGGACATCTCCACTCTGACCGGGGTTCCCGACGAACACATAAAGACCCGCAAGGTGCACATCTTTGTGCCGGCCCGCACGGCCATGCAGTCAGGAGCCCACGGAACCAAGAAGTGGAAGATGGACTTTGACACCCGGGAACGCTGGGAAAACCCTCTGATGGGATGGGCCTCCACGTAAGACAACACAGACATATATATTAAATACCTGCTTCCAGTCAGAACCCTAAAACCCCCCCCAAAAAAACGTCACTGGGGTTGTGATATGTGATAACAATTGGTGTATTTTTTAAAAAATTTGACTGAAATGTCACGTTCAAGCTAGTTTTTTAATGATTATGTTATCACGCGGCTTTCTATCTGTTCTCTCAGGGGTGACCCCATGTCCAACATGAACCTAACGTTCACCTCCAAGGACGACGCTGTCGCATTTGCAGAGAAAAACGGTAAACGCCCACACACACCGTTGACTCCCATAGATCCCTCTTCCTCCGCTAGTCGTTGGTTGAGGGTGACGCTAACACACTAGCTCGAGGAGACGTGTTTTGTTTATCACAGCAGGATAGAGATTAGTGCGGTTCTGTCTACACACAGCTTTCTGACGACAAGTGTTTATGCCTCCACTTTTTTAAAATTGTGAACGGGAATGGATCCAAGAGGAATACACAAGCTGTTCTTGGCCCCGTGGCTTCATTTCATTCATCTGAGCTGTTTATTATCTCAGGTTGGAGTTACGACATCACGGAGAAGATGGAGAAGAAGCCCAGAGTGAAGTCGTACGGAGCCAACTTCTCCTGGGACAAAAGGACTAGGAGGTCTGCTAAGTAAACTGGACTGTCCTGACTCTCTGGTCTGAAGACACACGCCTGTTGTTGCTTGTACCATAATTACTCTCTACCTGATTAAATAATACAGGGATATTTATGTGTTCAAAGGGATTTTCTGTCCTGTTTTCAGTATTGCAAGTATTACGTTTGTGTACTTTTATGTTTGTTGCTTTCTCCCTCCCTTTTTTTCGCTGTAGTTTAAGACAAAAAAAATGCTAAAATCCTGAAATTGCTTGCTGTCAGGGGAGAGCTATTTGTTAAGAATTAATGAGCTCAAAGTTTAACTTCTCGTTTTGACTAATTACAGTTGAACTAAATTCTATTGTAGTGGGATTGTACTGTAACCGTCACCATAACAACCACACAGCCAAATGAATGAATGTTTACACACGAGTCCCATCTTGGATTTTAACCCATCGCCATCACACTCCATTTCAAATAAGACATTGTAATCTCCCAGGTTCATGCAATACCTATTATCTGTTGGGCCGTCCCTCTAACGGACCACTAATACCCTATTTAAATCAAGTTGGACGACATCAACAGAAAACTGAAGGAATCTAACTCATCGCTTCTCTGGACAAGCAGGGAAAACTCATCCCATTACCTGGGTAGAGCTTCTCTGGACAAGCAGGGAAAACTCATCCCATTACCTGGGTAGAGCTTCTCTGGACAAGCAGGGAAAACTCATCCCATTACCTGGGTAGAGCTTCTCTGGACAAGCAGGGAAAACTCATCCCATTACCTGGGTAGAGCTTCTCTGGACAAGCAGGGAAAACTCATCCCATTACCTGGGTAGAGCTTCTCTGGACAAGCAGGGAAAACTCATCCCATTACCTGGGTAGAGCTTCTCTGGACAAGCAGGGAAAACTCATCCCATTACCTGGGTAGAGCTTCTCTGGACAAGCAGGGAAAACTCATCCCATTACCTGGGTAGAGCTTCTCTGGACAAGCAGGGAAAACTCATCCCATTACCTGGGTAGAGCTTCTCTGGACAAGCAGGGAAAACTCATCCCATTACCTGGGTAGAGCTTCTCTGGACAAGCAGGGAAAACTCATCCCATTACCTGGGTAGAGCTTCTCTGGACAAGCAGGGAAAACTCATCCCATTACCTGGGTAGAGCTTCTCTGGACAAGCAGGGAAAACTCATCCCATTACCTGGGTAGAGCTTCTCTGGACAAGCAGGGAAAACTCATCCCATTACCTGGGTAGAGCTTCTCTGGACAAGCAGGGAAAACTCATCCCATTACCTGGGTAGAGCTTCTCTGGACAAGCAGGGAAAACTCATCCCATTACCTGGGTAGAGCTTCTCTGGACAAGCAGGGAAAACTCATCCCATTACCTGGGTAGAGCTTCTCTGGACAAGCAGGGAAAACTCATCCCATTACCTGGGTAGAGCTTCTCTGGACAAGCAGGGAAAACTCATCCCATTACCTGGGTAGAGCTTCTCTGGACAAGCAGGGAAAACTCATCCCATTACCTGGGTAGAGCTTCTCTGGACAAGCAGGGAAAACTCATCCCATTACCTGGGTAGAGCTTCTCTGGACAAGCAGGGAAAACTCATCCCATTACCTGGGTAGAGCTTCTCTGGACAAGCAGGGAAAACTCATCCCATTACCTGGGTAGAGCTTCTCTGGACAAGCAGGGAAAACTCATCCCATTACCTGGGTAGAGCTTCTCTGGACAAGCAGGGAAAACTCATCCCATTACCTGGGTAGAGCTTCTCTGGACAAGCAGGGAAAACTCATCCCATTACCTGGGTAGAGCTTCTCTGGACAAGCAGGGAAAACTCATCCCATTACCTGGGTAGAGCTTCTCTGGACAAGCAGGGAAAACTCATCCCATTACCTGGGTAGAGCTTCTCTGGACAAGCAGGGAAAACTCATCCCATTACCTGGGTAGAGCTTCTCTGGACAAGCAGGGAAAACTCATCCCATTACCTGGGTAGAGCTTCTCTGGACAAGCAGGGAAAACTCATCCCATTACCTGGGTAGAGCTTCTCTGGACAAGCAGGGAAAACTCATCCCATTACCTGGGTAGAGCTTCTCTGGACAAGCAGGGAAAACTAATCCCATCATATAAAGAAGGGAAGTCTTGTTAATTTACCATCGAGTTAAACTGGAAAGTATAGGATGTATCCAAAACACCACCCTGTTCCCTATGTAGTCCGCTACGTCTGCAATAGGGTTCCGTCTGCAATAGGGTTCCGTCTGCAATAGGGTTCCGTCTGCAACAGGGTTCCGTCTGCAACAGGGTTCCGTCTGCAACAGGGTTCCGTCTGCAATAGGGTTCCGTCTGGAGTACAGGTAATGGAGATGGGAAGACTTGTTAATTAGCCATTTAGTTAAACTATGGAAAGTATAGATTAGAGGGACATGGAGAGGTCACAGTATAAAGCCCTATATAGGACGAGCAATGAGATACTTTTGTGTGTGTGTGTGTATATACATATGTGGACACCCCTTCAAATTCGGCTATTCCAGCCACACCCGTTGCTGATGGGTGTATAGAATTGAGCACACCGCCATGCAATCTCCATAGACAAACATTGGCAGTAGAATAGCCTTACTGAAGTCTTCCGTGACTTTTAACGTGGTACCTTCATAGGATGCCACCTTTCCAATAAGTCAGTTCATCAAATTTCTGCTCTGCTAGAACTGCCCCCGACCAACTGTAAGTGCTGCTATTGTGAAGTGGAAATGTCTAGGAGCAACAACAGATCAGCCTCGAAGTGGTAGGCCACACAAGCTCAAAACGGGACCGCTGAAGCACGTAGCGTGGTTGTCCTCGGTTGCAACACTCACTAACGAGTTCCAAACTGCCTCTGGAAGCAACATCGGCACAGTTACTGTTCGTCGGGAGCTTCATGAAATGGGTTTCCATGGCCGAGCAGCCACAAACAAGCCTAAGATCACCATGTGCAAGCGTCGGCTGGAGTGGTGTAATGCTCGACGCCATTGAACTCTTGAGCAGTGGAAACACGTTCTCTGGAGTGATGAGTCACGCTTCACCATCTGGCTGACGGACGAGTCTGGGTTTGGCGGATGCCAAGAGAATGCTACCTGCCTCAATGCATAGTGCTAACTGTAAAGTTTGGTGGAGGAGGAATAATGGTCTGGGGCTGTTTTTCATGGTTCGGGCCCCTTAGTTCCAGTGAAGGGAAATCTTAACACTACAGCATACAATGACATTCTAGACGATTCTGTGCTTCCAACTTTGTGGCAACAGTTTGGGGAAGACCCTTTCCTGTTTCAGCATGACAATGCCCCCGTGCACAAAGTGAGGTCCATACAGAAATGGTTTGTCGTTCGGTGTGGATGAACTTGACTGGCATGCACAGAGCCCTGACCTCAACCTCATCGAACACCTTTGGGATGAATTGGAGCGCCGACTGTGAGCCCGGCCTAATTACCCAACATCAGTTCCCGACCTCACTAATGCGCTTGTGGCTAGGTATTTATAGTGTGGGTTCCATACGTTTTTTTTTAATCAATTCTGAGACCTCTCCAATACCCCTTTTAACACGGAAGGCTTTGCAGGACCCAGCACGAAACATCTGTTGGCACGATAGTGTGAAAAGGGTACGACAACAACCAAGGTTTCTTTACAGTCGGTCTTTGTGTTTCAGTAAACAATAGTGTTGCTTTCCAGTAGGCCTCTAGCTGCGTGACTGTGCCTTTCCGTCTTCTTCGCACAACAAACCACTTCATTGGTATAACCCAGCACTAATTAACGCATTGCAAATCCTTCAGTCTCTCGCCTCTTTATTTAGACCCAATGCGCCCAACACATCAAAAGACCCACTCCGATATGAGCGTAATATTCTGACCGAACACAAGACACGGGGCTGTGTTTTTATACAGGACAAACGGGGTAGCATTTGTTGCTTTTAAATGTCTCACTTTGAGATAAGGGTGGGAGGGGGGGGGGGGGGGGGGGACTGCTGCATAGTTGACACATGTTGTACTGTCAATACTGAACTGGAACAATAAAGGTTGAACGCGTTCCAACAATGACTTCAGTGGAATTAGTTAGGGAATAACAAGTCACGATGATGGGGAATCTTGGATCAGGTGGAATAGGTCAAACCACAGTACTTTGATTCAGTTTTATAGAGACCTATTTCATGTGACCATCTGGTGATTCCACTGTATTTTCAACTATAAACCTCAATTCCCATAACTTAGCATTGGTTGCCTTCCAAATTGCACCCTCGTCAAAAGTCGTTCACTATGTAGGGAATAGGGCTCTAGTCAAAAGTAGTGCACTATATAGGGAATAGGGCTCTGGTCTAAAGTAGTACACTATATAGGGAATAGGGCTCTGGTCAAAAGAAGTGCACTATATAGGGAATAGGGCTCTAGTCAAAAGTAGTGCACTATATAGGGAATAGGGCTCTGGTCTAAAGTAGTACACTATATAGGGAAAAGGGCTCTGGTCAAAAGTAGTGCACTGTATAGGGAATAGGGCTCTGGTCAAAAGAAGTGCACTATATAGGGAATAGGGCTCTAGTCAAAAGTAGTGCACTATATAGGGAATAGGGCTCTGGTCAACAGTAGTGCACTATATAGGGAATAGGGCTCTGGTCAACAGTAGTGCACTATAGGGAATAGGGCTCTGGTCAACAGTAGTGCACTATATAGGGAATAGGGCTCTGGTCAACAGTAGTGCACTATATAGGGAATAGGGCTCTGGTCAACAGTAGTGCACTATATAGGGAATAGGGCTCTGGTCTAAAGTAGTGCACTATATATAGGGAGTAGGGCTTTGGTCTAAAGTAGTGCACTATATAGGGAATAGGGCTCGATGTCAAAAGTAGTGCACTATATAGGGAATAGGGCTCGATGTCAAAAGTAGTGCACTATATAGGGAATAGGGCTCTGGTCTAAAGTAGTTCACTATATAGGGAATAGGGCTCTAGTCTATAGTAGTGCACTAGGGTACCATTTGGGGCTGATCCAGTGTGATATACCTTCAGATCCACTGTACTCTACACCAAACAGTCCACCAACCAACACCTTGTAAAAATGAGGTGGTTAGATCAGAGCTATGCTTGATGAATGTCATGCATCCATATATTTCCATGAGTTGGAATACACAGTGCATTCGGAAAGTATTCAGACCCCTTGACATTTTCCACATTTTGTTACATTACAGCCTTGTTCTAAAATTGATTTAAATCGTTTTTTCCCCCTCATCAATCTACACACAATACGCCATAATGAGAAAGTAAAAACGGGTTTTTAGACATTTTTGCAAATGCATAAATATTTTTAAACTTGAAATATCACATTTATGTAGTATTTAGACCCTTTACTCAGGACTGTTCAAGCAACTTTGGCAGTGATTACAGCCTCAAATCTTCTTGGGATGATGCTCCAAGCTTGGCACACCTGTATTTGGGCAGTTTCTCCCATTCTTCTCAGCAGATCCTCTCAAGCTCTGTCAGGTTGGATGGGGAGTGTCGCTGCACAGCTATTTTCAGGTCTCTCCAGAGATGTTTGATCAGGTTCATGTCCGGGCTCTGGGTAGGCCATTCAAGGACATTCAGAGACTTGTCCCGAAGCCACTCCTGCTTTGTCTTGGCCATGTGCTTAGGGTTGTTGTCCTGTTTTGAAGGACTACAACCCTTCACCCCAGTCTGAGGTCCTGATCGTCCTCAAGGATCTCTCTGTGCTTTGCTCTGTTCAACTTTCCCTCGATCCTGACTAGTCTCCCAATCCCTGCCGCTGAAAAAACATCCCCACAGCATGATGCTGCCACCACTATGCTTCACCGTAGGGATGGTGCCAGGTTTCCTCCAGACGTGATGCTTGGCATTCAGGCCAAAGTTTTCAATCGTGGTTTCATCCAACCAGAGAATCTTGTTTCTCATGGTCTGAGAGTCTTTAGGTGTCTTTTGGCAAACTCCAAGCGGGCTGTCATGTGCCTTTTTACTGAGGAGTGGCTTCCGTCTGGCCACTCTAACGTAAAGGCCTGATTGGTGGAGTGCTGTAGAGATGGTTGTCCTTCTGGAAGGTTCTCCCATCTCCACTGAGGAGCTCTGTTAGAGTGACCATCGGGTTCTTGGTCACCTCCCTGACCAAGGCCCTTCTCCCCCGGTTGCTCAGTTTGGCCAGGCGACCAGCTCTAGGAAGAGTCTTGGTGGTTCCAAACTTCTTCCATTTCAGAATGATGGAGGCCACTTTTTTCTTCCGAACCTTCAATTCTTCAGACATGTTTTTCGTGCCCTTCCCCAGATCTGTGTCTCGACACAATTCTGTCTCGGAGCTCTACGGACAATTCCTTTGACCTCATGGCTTGTTTTTTTGCTCTGACATGCGCTGTCAACTGTGGGACCTTTTAGGATTGGTTTGAGAAGGTGTGGAAATATTAGAGCTTTTATTCTTAATTTATTAAAACATTTGTGTATATTGCAATTGTTAACTTTTTCAATACATTTAAAATAAATACATTTTTATTTTAAAATCCTTCAAGTGATAAGAGCCAACCTGAAGGGGATGGATGGAGTTCTAGCCTACTAAGTCACTGAAGAACCAACCAAACAAGGGGTGTGAACGTTTTAAACTAAGTTGGGATCGTTAAAGCTGCAATATGGCACTTTCGGGGGGACCTGACCAAATTCACATAGAAAAGTGAGTAATAGATCTGTCATTCTCATTAAAAGCACGTCTAAGATGCGGTAGATCTGTTCTGTGTGTGCTATTTCTGTGCTTCACTTAAGTTTTGTTTTTGCGTCTTTTGGTTTTGTACACCAGCTGAAAATACAATATTTTTGGTTATGGAAAATAGATTTCAGTGGTTTAGATGGTACAATGATTCTCTACACTATACTGGTTTTTTTTTTGTCACAAACTGAAATTAGGCAAACTATTAGAGTTTTGGCAACCAGGAAATGAAGTGATTTCTGCATGGTGCATCTTCAACAAAAAATAAATAAATCCATAACTGAATTATTTATTTTTTCAAACTTTTAATCACAGTGCGGTTATCACAAAACTACCAATAACAGGTCCCGTTCATTATCATAAAGGAAAATATACTAATTTAACAAATACCTATCAGAACAATGCTGTAATGTTAGTAGGAGATATATGCATCTTTCAAATGATTTGCCACGAATATCATCGTCGTTAACGGTTGTAAAAAATGACAGAGTGAGACAGGGAAGCGACAGCAGCGTAGTAATAGTTTGAAAAGGTGGAATTGAGTACAGGTGAAATGCATCACCATCTGAAGGAGAGGCACCGTGAGACCTAAACTGTTGCTGGCAGCAGCGCAGGTCCCCAACAGCAGACATAAGACAGATCTTACAGCAGACATAAGACAGATCTTACAGCAGACATTAGACAGATCTTACAGCAGACATTAGACAGATCTTACAGCAGACATTAGACAGGATCGTCACACCAAATAGGTGCATTGAAGGATGTGTGAGAAAATCACAGTGCTGATTTACAGAAACCATTGCAGTTGATATGCAGCCATTATCAATGGTAAATGATGTTGGCTTCACTGCCCTGAATGGATATCTAGAACCAGACTACAAGATGCCATGTCAATGGTAAATGATGTTGGCTTCACTGCCCTGATGGCATATCTAGAACCAGACTACAAGATGCCATGTCAAAACAACGTGACGGCCCTGATGGCATGACTAGAACCAGACTACAAGATGCCATGTCAAAACAACGTGACGGCCCTGATGGCATGACTAGAACCAGACTACAAGATGCCATGTCAAAACAACGTGACGGCCCTGATGGCATGACTAGAACCAGACTACAAGATGACATGTCAAATTTTTTATTTTTTATTTTATTTTATTTAACCTTTATTTAACCAGGTAGGCAAATTGAGAACACGTTCTCATTTACAATTGCGACCTGGCCAAGATAAAGCAAAGCAGTTCGACACATACAACAACACATAGTTACACATGGAGTAAAACAAACATACAGTCAATAATACAGTGAAAAAAAATAAGTCTATATACAATGTGAGCAAGTGAGGTGAGATAAGGGAGGTGAAGGCAAACAGATATATGTATAAATAAATAAAATATAAAAAGGCCATGGAGGCGAAGTGAGTACAACAGAGCAAGTAAAATAAAAACTAAAAAAACACTGGAATGGTTGGTTTGCATTGGAAGAAAGTGCAAAGTAGAGACAGAAATAATGGGGTGCAAAGGAGCAAAATAAATAAATACAGTAGGTAAAGAGGTAGTTGTTTGGGCTAAATTATAGATGGGATATGTACAGGTGCAGTAATCTATGAGCTGCTCTGCAATGGTAAATGATGTTGGCTTCACTGACATGTTGGAAAAGAACACGACGAGCCGGATGGAGAGATTGTACAATGTAAAGTACTACAAGTACCAAGTGTGAGCTCAAACACCCGAGCATTTCCCAGAACCCCGAGGGGTGCACATTCCCCCCCCCCCGATTTAAATATAATTTTTTTTCACCTTTATTTAACCAGGTAGGTTAACAAGTTCTCATTTACAACTGTGACCTGGCCAAGATAAAGCAAAGCAGTGCGACACAAACAACACAGAGTTACACATGGAATAAACTAACATACAGTTAATAATACAATATCTCTATATACAGTGTGTACAAATTTTTTATTTTATTTATTTTACCAGGTAAGTTGACTGAGAACACGTTCTCATTTGCAGCAACGACCTGGGGAATAGTTACAGGGGAGAGGAGGGGGATGAATGAGCCAATTGTAAACTGGGGATTATTAGGTGACCATGATGGTTTGAGGGCCAGATTGGGAATTTAGCCAGGACACCGGGGTTAACGCAACTACTCTTACGATAAGTGCCATGGGATCTTTAATGACCTCAGAGAGTCAGGACACCCGTTTAACGTCCCATCCGAAAGACGGCACCCTACACAGGGCAGTGTCCCCAATCACTGCCCTGGGGCATTGGGATATTTTTTAGACCAGAGGAAAGAGTGCCTCCTACTGGCACTCCAACACCACTTCCAGCAGCATCTGGTCTCCCATCCAGGGACTGACCAGGACCAACCCTGCTTAGCTTCAGAAGCAAGCCAGCAGTGGTATGCAGGGTGGTATGCTGCTGGCAAAAAATGAGGTAAGATAAGGGAGGTAAGGCAATAAATAGGCCGGTGTGGCGAAATAAGTACAATTTAACAATTAAACACTGGAGTGATAGATGTTCAGAAGATGAATGTGCAAGTAGAGATACTGGGGTGCAAAGGAGCAAAATAAATAACAGTATGGGGATGAGGTAGTTGGATGGGCTATTTACAGATGGGCTGTGTACAGGTGCAATGGTCTGTGAGCTGCTCTGACAAGCTGGTGCTTAAAGCTAATGAGGGAGATATGATTCTCCAGCTTCAGTGATTTTTGCAGTTCGTTCCAGTCATTGGCAGCGGAGAACTGGAAGGAAAGGCGGCCGAAGGAGGAATTGGCTTTGGGGGCGACCAGTGAGATATACCTGCTGGAGCGCGTGCTACGGGGGGGTGCCGCTATGGTGACCAGTGAGCTGAGATAAGGCGGGGCTTTACCTAGCAAAGACTATAGATGACCTATAGCCAGTGTGTTTGGCAACATATATGAAGCCCGGGCCAGACAACGAGAGCATACAGGTCGCAGTGGTGGGTAGTATATGGGGCTTTGGTGACAAAACTTATGGCTCTGTGACAGACTGCATCCAATTTGCTGAGTAGAGTGTTGGAGGCGATTTTGTAAATGACATCGCCGAAGGATTGGTAGGATAGTCAGTTTTATGAGGGTATGTTTGGCAGCATTAGTGAAGGATGCTTTGTTGCAAAATAGGAAGCTGATTATAGATTTAATTTTGGATTGGGGATGCTTAATGTGATTCTGGAAGGAGAGTTTACCGTCTAGCCAGACACCTAGGTATTTGTAGTTGTCCACATATTCAGAACCGTCCAGAGTAGTGATGCTGGACGGTCGGGCAGGTGCGGGCAGCGATCAGTTGAAGAGCATGCATTTAGTTTTACTTGCATTTAAGAGCAGTTGGAGGCCACGGAAGGAGAGTTGTATGGCATTGAAGCTCGTCTGGAGGTTAGTTAACACAGTGTCAAAAGAAAGGCCAGAACCATACAGAATGGTGTTGTCTGCATAGAGGTGGATCAGAGAATCACCAGCCGCAAGAGCGACATCATTGATATATACAGAGAAGAGAGTAGGCCCAGGAATTGAACCCTGTGGCACCCCCATAGAGACTGCCAGAGGTCCGGACAACAGGCCCTCCGATTTGACACACTGAACTCTATCAGAGAAGTAGTTGGTGAACCAGGCTAGGCAATCATTTGAGAAACCAAGGCTGTTGACTCTGCCGATGAGGATGTGGTGATTGACAGAGTCGAAAGCCTTGGCCAGGTCGATGAATACGGCTGCACAGTATTGTTTCTTATCGATGGCGGTTAAGATATCGTTTAGGACCTTGAACGTGGCTGAGGTGCACCCATGACCAGCTTAAAACCAAATTGCATAGCAGAGAAGGTACGGTGGGATTCGAAATGGTCGGTGATCTGTTTGTTCACTTGGCTTTCGAAGACTTTAGAAAGGCAGGGCAGGATGGATATGGGCCTGTAACAGTTTGGGTCTAGAGTGTCTTCCCCTTTGAAGAGGGGAGTGACCGCGGCAGCTTTCCAATCTTTGGGGGTCTCAGACGATACGAAAGAGAGGTTGAACAGGCTAGTAATAGGGGTTGCAACCATTTCGGCAGATCATTTTAGAAAGAGAGGGTCCAGATTGTCTCGCCCGGCTGATTTGTAGGGGTCCAGATTTTGCCGCTCTTTCAGAACATCAGCTATCTGGAATTTGGGGGAGGCTTGGGCAAGTTGCTGTGTGGGGTGCAGGGCTCTGGACCGGGGTAGGGGTAGCCAGGTTGAAAGCAAAGAAATAAGCAAAAAAAATGCTTATTGAAATTCTCAATTATCGCGGATTTATTGGTGGTGACCGTGTTTCCTAGCCTCAGTGCAGTGGGCAGCTGGGAGGAGGTGCTCTTATTCTCCATGGACTTTAGTGTCCCAGAACTTTTTGGAGTTTGTGCTACAGGATGCAAATGTCTGTTTGAAAAAGCTAGCCTTAGCTTTCCAAACTGCCTGTCTGTATTGGTTCCTAACTTCCCTGAAAAGTTGCATATCGCGGGGGCTATTCGATGCTAATGCAGTAAGCCACAGGATGTTTTTGTGCTGGTCAAGGGCAGTCAGGTCTGGAGAGAACCAAGGGCTATATCTGTTCCTGGTTCTACATTTTTTGAATTGGGCTTCCTTATTTAAGATGGTGAGGAAAGCACTTTTAAAGAATAAGGCATCCTCTACTGATGGCATCCTCTACTGATGGAATTAAATCAATATCCTTCTAGGATACCCGGGCCAGGTCGATTAGAAAGGCCTGCTCGCTAAAGTGGTTTTGGGAGCGTTTGCCTGCAGACCCATTACGGACACAGGCAATGAGGCAGTGATCGCTGAGATCCTGGTTGAAGACAGCGGAGGTGTATCTGGAGGGCAGGTTGGATAGGATGATATCTATGAGGGTGCCCGTGTTTACGGATTTGGGGTTGTACCTGGTAGGTTCATTGATAATTTGTGTGAGATTGAGGGCATCAAGCTTAGATTGTAGGATGGCCGGGGTGTTAAGCATGTCCCAGTTTAGGTCACCTAGCAGCACGAGCTTAGAAGATAGATGGGGGGCAATCAGTTCACATATGGTGTCCAGGGCACAGCTGGGGGCAGAAGGTGGTCTATAGCAAGCGGTTGCAAGCGGTAAATGATCAAAGCTTGATGATTTCAATGCACTGCGTAATGCTAGGGCAAAAACCAAAACTTGTCCTGAGGGCCGAGTTTGGGGGAAATTCCTGGTTTAAACTGTAAAAACAATTTCAGTTAAATCATTAAGAAAATGTTTTTTTGTCACATCCCTAAACCAAACCAACAGAGCCACAGAACAGACACAGAACACTACCACGTTGTTTCTTTAAAGGTCTCGGCGCACAAGGGGAGACGCCGTGACGATGAATTGTCCCCCTAAGAGTTCATCGATAGGTTGGACGGATTGTGAAAGGAGAAAACGGAGAGGGAGAGAGGAGGAGGAGGAGGAGAGAGTAACTTTGCTTCTCTCTGCCTGGTTGTCCCATTTGAAGGAGATTTGAGTTGGCAGGGACGAAGAGGCTTGAAGATTAATGGGGAGGGGGAGGGGGGTCTTCCACTGACAGGTCTTCCACTGGCCCTGCCTCTCCTGGGTGGCCCGATTTTGGTTTTGGATGTCACTTTTGCTACTTAATCTTGTGTACGTGAAACAGCCACACTGGGAGAGGCCGGCCGGGCTGGTTGTCTGTCTGTCCACCACTGTATAGACATCAACCAGAGAGGCAGAGAGACAGAGACAGAGGAGGAGGAGAGAGACAGAGACAGAGGAGCAGAGAGACAGAGGAGGAGGAGCAGAGAGACAGAGGAGGAGGAGGAGAGAGACGGAGGAGGAGAGAGACGGAGGAGGAGAGAGACGGAGGAGGAGAGAGACGGAGGAGGAGAGAGACAGGAGGAGGAGAGAGACAGGAGGAGGAGAGAGACAGGAGGAGGAGAGAGATGGAGGAGGAGAGAGACAGGAGGAGGAGAGAGACAGGAGGAGGAGAGAGACAGGAGGAGGAGCAGAGACAGGAGGAGGAGCAGAGACAGGAGGAGGAGCAGAGACAGGAGGAGGAGAGAGACGGAGGAGGAGAGAGACGGAGGAGGAGAGAGACGGAGGAGGAGAGAGACGGAGGAGGAGAGAGACGGAGGAGGAGAGAGACGGAGGAGGAGAGAGACGGAGGAGGAGAGAGACAGAGACGGAGGAGGAGAGAGACGGAGGAGGAGAGAGACGGAGGAGGAGAGAGACAGAGGAAGAGGAGGAGAGAGACAGAGGAAGAGGAGCAGAGAGACAGGAGGAGGAGCAGAGAGACAGGAGGAGGAGCAGAGACAGAGGAGGAGGAGGAGCAGAGACAGAGGAGGAGGAGGAGCAGAGACAGAGGAGGAGGAGGAGAGAGACGGAGGAGGAGAGAGACGGAGGAGGAGAGAGACGGAGGAGGAGAGAGACGGAGGAGGAGAGAGACGGAGGAGGAGAGAGACGGAGGAGGAGAGAGACGGAGGAGGAGAGAGACGGAGGAGGAGAGAGACGGAGGAGGAGAGAGACAGAGCAAGAGGAGCAGAGAGACAGAGGAGGAGGAGCAGAGAGACAGAGGAGGAGGAGCAGAGAGACAGAGGAGGAGGAGCAGAGAGACAGAGGAGGAGGAGGCGCAGAGACGGAGGAGGAGGAGCAGAGACGGAGGAGGAGGAGAGAGACAGAGGAGGAGGAGGAGGAGAGACAGAGGAGGAGGAGGAGGAGAGACAGAGGAGGAGGAGGAGAGAGACAGAGGAGGAGGAGGAGAGACAAAGGAGGAGGAGGAGAGAGACAGAGGAGCAGACAGACGGAGGAGCAGACAGACGGAGGAGCAGACAGACGGAGGAGCAGACAGACGGAGGAGGAGAGAGACAGGAGGAGGAGGAGGAGAGACAGGAGGAGGAGGAGGAGAGACAGGAGGAGGAGGAGGAGAGACAGGAGGAGGAGGAGGAGAGACAGGAGGAGGAGGAGACAGGAGGAGGAGCAGAGACAGAGGAGGAGGAGGAGCAGAGAGACAGAGGAGGAGGAGGAGAGAGACAGAGGAGGAGGAGGAGAGAGACAGAGGAGGAGGAGGAGGAGAGAGACAGAGGAGGAGGAGGAGAGAGACAGAGGAGGAGGAGGAGAGAGACAGAAGAGGAGGAGGAGAGAGACAGAAGAGGAGGAGGAGAGAGACAGAGGAGGAGGAGGAGAGAGACAGAGGAGGAGGAGGAGAGAGACAGAGGAGGAGGAGGAGAGAGACAGAGGAGGAGGAGGAGGAGAGACAGAGGAGGAGGAGAGAGACAGAGGAGGAGGAGGAGAGAGACAGAGGAGGAGGAGGAGAGAGATCAGAGAGGTCATGAGCTCATGAACTTTTCCTGAACTTTTTTGCAAAATGCTAGATTTAGAGTTAGATAAACTAAGACTTTTTCACAAAGACCTATAAAGGATACTACCTCCTACGACAGGCCTGGATGTTACAGCAAGAGAGGACATTGAAATATTTATTTATTGAGGTATAAGGGAACGCTGTGTGCTTAGTGTGCAAAGAGAGGATCGCTTGTCTTGAAAGACTACAACTTGTCCCGACACTTCCAGACGATCCACGCAGAGAAATATAGGAATATGTCTTCTGAGCAGAGGGCAGAGTGCATCGAAAGAGTTGCTTTCTCAGTTGCAAAAGCAGCAAGGACTTCTCACAAAACTGCATTCAGCAAACGATGGAATTGCGAGAGCTAGCGATGTGCCGTCCCACGAAATCGCTAAACAAGCCATTCGCTGAGGGCGAATTCATTAAAGAATTTTTATTTGACTCTGAAGCAATACTTTGCCCCCGAACAAAAAAAAAAAGAGCTGTTTGAAAATGTTTCCCTGTCAAGACGAACAGTGTTTTGAGGACATCGTAAAATCAAGTAAAATAAGTAGCATATCTGGACATGATTTACAGTAGATATATCTGTCAACGCACATTATGTATAATCCTGTAATATGATTCTGGCCTGCAATGGCAAAACCATATTCTAATGTGGGCCTCCATGGAAAATATTTGCCCAGGCCTGCTCTATAACATAACCTTCACTCCTAATCAAAACTCTAAACCTACAAGCTGTGTTTTGGACACAAGTATCCAGAAAGATTCTTGCCACCAAAAATACCATCCAACCTGAAACCGAGTGAGTAATGTTCAATCTGAAACTATTTTTTAAAGCCAACAAGTAAAAGGCTTTACAATAATCTCAATATATTTTGGACAGACTTCCCATCTCCAGCTTTTAATTGTGTGTAGTGAGACGTGTGAAAGCCCTTGAACCCAATACTGGGAAAAGAGAATCGCAACCTCTACCACCCATATGTAGAGGCCTCTTGAGACCCTCTGCCACATGGCTTCTATACGAGAACCCTGAGACTGAGACCGCCGTGGGGCAGAGGGTCTGAGGCCCTCTGCCACATGGCTTCTATACGAGAACCCTGAGACTGAGACCGCCGTGGGGCAGAGGGTCTGAGGCCCTCTGCCACATGGCTTCTATACGAGAACCCTGAGACTGAGACCGCCGTGGGGCAGAGGGTCTGAGGCCTCTGTCAATTCGGAACAGTGGTGGTGCAGCGTAACTTCTAACAGGACTTTTACTAAATCAAAGAGAGAGCACCGCAGGACAAGCTCTCTCTTGGTGACGACTACCCTTCCCTAACACAGAGCAGAGCACTACTCTCTCTTTGAAATGAGGGATAAATTCACCCAGCTGGTGGTAAGGCAGGTGGAGCTGGAACAGCAGGTCAAAACATACCAGTCAGCACAGACACAGGCAACAGTCCAGCACAACAACACCCCCTCAACTAGTACTAGACAACAGTCCAGCACAATAACACCCCCTCAACTAGTACTAGACAACAGTCCAGCACAATAACACCCCCTCAACTAGTACTAGACAACAGTCCAGCACGTCAACACCCCCTCAACTAGTACTAGACAACAGTCCAGCACAATAACACCCCCTCAACTAGTACTAGACAACAGTCCAGCACAATAACACCCCCTCAACTAGTACTAGACAACA
The DNA here is from genome assembly GCF_029448725.1 of Salvelinus fontinalis. Taxonomy (NCBI): domain Eukaryota; kingdom Metazoa; phylum Chordata; class Actinopteri; order Salmoniformes; family Salmonidae; genus Salvelinus; species Salvelinus fontinalis. The sequence continues at coordinate 45,899,369 of NC_074692.1, forward strand.
GTCCAGCACAATAACACCCCCTCAACTAGTACTAGACAACAGTCCAGCACGTCAACACCCCCTCAACTAGTACTAGACAACAGTCCAGCACAATAACACCCCCTCAACTAGTACTAGACAACAGTCCAGCACAATAACACCCCCTCAACTAGTACTAGACAACAGTCCAGCACAATAACACCCCCTCAACTAGTACTAGACAACAGTCCAGCACAATAACACCCCCTCAACTAGTACTAGACAACAGTCCAGCACGTCAACACCCCCTCAACTAGTACTAGACAACAGTCCAGCACAATAACACCCCCTCAACTAGTACTAGACAACAGTCCAGCACAATAACACCCCCTCAACTAGTACTAGACAACAGTCCAGCACGTCAACACCCCCTCAACTAGTACTAGACAACAGTCCAGCACAATAACACCCCCTCAACTAGTACTAGACAACAGTCCAGCACAATAACACCCCCTCAACTAGTACTAGACAACAGTCCAGCACGTCAACACCCCCTCAACTAGTACTAGACAACAGTCCAGCACAATAACACCCCCTCAACTAGTACTAGACAACAGTCCAGCACAATAACACCCCCTCAACTAGTACTAGACAACAGTCCAGCACGTCAACACCCCCTCAACTCGAACTAGACAACAGTCCAGCACAATAACACCCCCTCAACTAGTACTAGACAACAGTCCAGCACATCAACACCCCCTCAACTAGAACTAGACAACAGTCCAGCACAATAACACCCCCTCAACTAGTACTAGACAACAGTCCAGCACATCAACACCCCCTCAACTCGAACTAGACAACAGTCCAGCACAATAACACCCCCTCAACTAGTACTAGACAACAGTCCAGCACAATAACACCCCCTCAACTAGTACTAGACAACAGTCCAGCACAATAACACCCCCTCAACTAGTACTAGACAACAGTCCAGCACGTCAACACCCCCTCAACTCGAACTAGACAACAGTCCAGCACAATAACACCCCCTCAACTAGTACTAGACAACAGTCCAGCACATCAACACCCCCTCAACTAGAACTAGACAACAGTCCAGCACAATAACACCCCCTCAACTAGAACTAGACAACAGTCCAGCACAATAACACCCCCTCAACTAGTACTAGACAACAGTCCAGCACGTCAACACCCCCTCAACTAGAACTAGACAACAGTCCAGCACAACAACACCCCCTCAACTAGAACTAGACAACAGTCCAGCACAATAACACCCCCTCAACTAGTACTAGACAACAGTCCAGCACGTCAACACCCCCTCAACTAGAACTAGACAACAGTCCAGCACAACAACACCCCCTCAACTAGAACTAGACAACAGTCCAGCACAATAACACCCCCTCAACTCGAACTAGACAACAGTCCAGCACAATAACACCCCCTCAACTAGTACTAGACAACAGTCCAGCACATCAACACCCCCTCAACTCGAACTAGACAACAGTCCAGCACAACAACACCCCCTCAACTAGAACTAGACAACAGTCCAGCACAATAACACCCCCTCAACTAGAACTAGACAACAGTCCAGCACGTCAACACCCCCTCAACTAGATCGAGAGAACTGGAAAGGGAGAGGGACGTGTCTGGACTCTGGTGAGACAACACCAACGGGACAAAGAGAAGGAATGAAAGGAGGAGGCCCAGCGGCAGGAGAAGATGAGAGTGCTAGATGGTGGAAGAGAGAAGGCTGAAGGAGAAAAGTACAGCACTAAAGGAAGATCAGATAAAGCTGATGGAGGCGGTGAGATGCGACACAGAAAAACCCATGAAAGAGCTGGCCACTCCACCAGGAAAGCATAACGGCCCACCTTAGTTCCTGACCACAGCCTCGACACCACAGCAGAACAGCCCACCCTTGTTCCTGACCACAGCCTCGACACCACAGCAGAACAGCCCACCCTAGTTCCTGACAACAGCCTCGATACCACAGCAGAACAGCCCACCTTAGTTCCTTACCACAGCCTCGACACCACAGCAGAACAGCCCACCCTAGATCCTGACCACAGCCTCGACACCACAGCAGAACAGCCCACCCTAGTTCCTGACCACAGCCTCGACACCACAGCAGAACAGCCCACCCTAGTTCCTGACCACAGCCTCGACACCACAGCAGAACAGCCCACCCTAGTTCCTGACCACAGCCTCGACACCACAGCAGAACAGCCCACCTTAGATCCTGACCACAGCCTCGACACCACAGCAGAACAGCCCACCCTAGTTCCTGACCACAGCAGAACAGCCCACCTTAGTTCCTGACCACAGCCTCGACACCACAGCAGAACAGCCCATTCTAGACCCTGACCACAGCCTCGACACCACAGCATAACAGCCCACCTTAGTTCCTGACCACAGCCTCGACACCACAGCAGAACAGCCCATTCTAGACCCTGACCACAGCCTCGACACCACAGCAGAACAGCCCACCCTAGTTCCTGACCACAGCCTCGACACCACAGCAGAACAGCCCACCTTAGATCCTGACCACAGCCTCGACACCACAGCAGAACAGCCCATTCTAGACCCTTACCACAGCCTCGACACCACAGCAGAACAGCCCACCCTAGTTCCTGACCACAGCCTCGACACCACAGCAGAACAGCCCACCCTAGATCCTGACCACAGCCTCGACACCACAGCAGAACAGCCCACCCTAGTTCCTGACCACAGCCTCGAAACCACAGCAGAACAGCCCACCTTAGTTCCTGACCACAGCCTCGACACCACAGCAGAACAGCCCACCTTAGATCCTGACCACAGCCTCGACACCGCAGCAGAACAGCCCATTCCAGACCCTGACCACAGCCTCGACACCACAGCAGAACAGCCCACCCTAGTTCCTGACCACAGCCTCGACACCACAGCAGAACAGCCCACCCTAGTTCCTGACCACAGCCTCGAAACCACAGCAGAACAGCCCACCTTAGTTCCTGACCACAGCCTCGACACCACAGCAGAACAGCCCACCCTAGTTCCTGACCACAGCAGAACAGCCCACCCTTGTTCCTGACCACAGCCTCGACACCACAGCAGAACAGCCCACCTTAGATCCTGACCACAGCCTCGACACCACAGCAGAACAGCCCACCTTAGTTCCTGACCACAGCCTCGACACCACAGCAGAACAGCCCACCTTAGATCCTGACCACAGCCTCGACACCACAGCAGAACAGCCCACCCTAGTTCCTGACCACAGCCTCGACACCACAGCAGAACAGCCCACCCTAGTTCCTGACCACAGCCTCGACACCACAGCAGAACAGCCCACCTTAGTTCCTGACCACAGCCTCGAAACCACAGTAGAACAGCCCACCTTAGATCCTGACCACAGCCTCGACACCACAGCACGCCCCCATTCACATCGACGGGGCTGTAGTGGGGCAGGTTGAGAGTTTTAAGTTCCTTGGTGTCCAACGAATATCATAGTCCAAACACACCAGGGCACGACAACATCTTCTCCCTATAAGGAGACTGAAAAGATTTGGCATGGGTCCACAGATCCTCAAAAGGTTTTACAGCTGCACCATCAAGAGCATCCTGACCGGTTGCATCACCGCCTGGTATGGCAACCGCTCGGCATCTGACCATAAGGCGCTACAGAGGGTAGTGCGTACGGCCCAGTACATCACTGGGGCCAAGCTTCTTGCCATCCAGGACCTATGTACTAGGTGGTATCAGAGGAAAGCCATGGAGAATAAGAGCACCTCCTCCCAGCTACCCACTGCACTGAGGCTAGGAAACACTGTCACCACCGATAAATCCACGATAACCGAGAATTTCAATACGTTTTTTTCTATGGCTGGCCATGCTTTCCACCTGGCTACCACTACCCAGGCCAATTGTTGCAACCCCTATTACTAGCCTGTTCAACCTCTCTTTCGTATCGTCTAAGATCCCAAAATATTGGAAAGCTGCAGTGATCATCCCCCTCTTCAAAGGGGGTGACACTAGACCCAAACTGTTATAGACCTATATCCATCCTGCCCTGCCTTTTCTAAAGTTTTTGAAAGCCAAGTTAACAAACAGATTACCGACCATTTCGAATCCCACCGTACCTTCTCCACTATGCAATCTGGTTTCAGAGCTGGTCATGGGTGCACCTCAGCCATGCTCAAGGTCCGAAACGATATCATAACCGCCATCGATAAAAGACAGTACTGTGCAGCCGTCTTCATCGACCTGGCCAAGGCTTTCGACTCTGTATTCTTATCGGCAGACTCAACAGCCTTGATTTCTCTAATGACTGCCTTGCCTGGTTCACCAGCTACATCTCAGAGAGAGTTCAGTGTGTCAAATCGGAGGTCCTGTTGTCCGGACCTCTGACAGTCTCTACGGGCTGATTCGCTTCTCTGTATACATCAATGATGTCGCTCTTGCTGCTGGTGATTCTCTGATCCACTTCTACGCAGACAACGCCATTCTGTATAGGTGTTCCTAATGTTTTGTACACTGTGTATACAGTACCTTAACCCAGTCCCTGGAACATAGCTACGCTCACCAGTAGAGTAGGGTTTTTTCAAATGGACCACCTCACCATGAACAACACACTAAAGCTTGGAAGACAATCTATCAAATAATGAGCATACAGAGGAGGGGCCAGGAAACTGGTCACAATGCAAATGCAATGGAGGAATAAGAAACACAAACACAAATATGGGCATTGTCAAAATGTGGACAAGATCAGGACCAAGGATGCATGTTAGCACCAGGTGTGCTAACGAGGCTTCATTCCTGAAGACGAGTTGAACAGCTGTTTCAAAACAATGAGTAGTTGCAGTACTAGTTGCCTAGTAGCTGCCGAGTGGTGCAGTGGTCTAAGGCACTGCATCTCAGTGCTAGAGGCGTTGCTACAGACCCTGGTTCGATTCCAGGCTGTATCACAACCGACCGTGATTGGGAGTTCCATAGGGCGGTGCGCAATATTCCCAGCGTCGCCCGGGTTTGGCCGGAGGTAGGCCGTCATTTGTAAATAAGATTTTGTTGTTAACTGACTTGCCTATTTATATAACGGTTCAATAAATAAGAGGTCGTGGAATGTCAAATATTACCCTGTATTTAATTTGAGTATTTATCATTGGTTTATTTCTTATTTAATTCAGTGTCACATGGCACCATGGTATGAATTGTTCTAGTCGAGGTAGAAAATAAATGGACAGATTTCGCTCTCGTGATTCAGAATTTTTATATTCAGCTATAACCGTCTCCGGCTGTTAACTAAATATGGTCCAGACGTCCGTCCTCTAAACCAAACCCCTGTTCGATGGCTGAACTGAAAATGTGTTTTGTAAATAGCAGGTGTGTTCTCTCTAAGGAAAACCCATTTGTTTACTAGAAGGTGACTGTGAACCAGTTGCTATTTCTCTCGTTCTCTTTCACACGATACGTTTGTGTTCTGAGCACTGCAAGCTGCCCCACACAGTGTCGTCATCAGAGTTGCTTTCCGCTGTAAACTGTTTGGATTCAATGAACTAATCCACCTACAGAGTCTGGCCTCACGCCGACACAGCAACATCAAACACAACACACTACTCTGGTTTAGAGGGAGATTTAATGGCACAATTAAAGATTTACAGCCACATAAACAATTAATTCATTACCTATGGTTGGAGAGGCAGAGAGAAAGAGAGAATTGTTATGAAAATAAAGGCATCACCAAACTCATTGTTTCATTTGTATCACAACTGGTCTTATTATGTTCACTTACAGAGGAACTCCAGGTTAAAGTAGGAGACCGGTTAAAGGAGGATAATGGTTAAAGGAGGATAATGGTTAAAGGAGGATAATGGTTAAAGGAGGAGACTGGTTAAAGGAGGAGACTGGTTAAAGGAGGAGACTGGTTAAAGGAGGAGACTGGTTAAAGGAGGAGACTGGTTAAAGGAGGAGACTGGTTAAAGGAGGAGACCGGTTAAAGGAGGAGACCGGTTAAAGGAGGAGACCGGTTAAAGGAGGAGCCCGGTTAAAGGAGGAGACCGGTTAAAGGAGGAGCCCGGTTAAAGGAGGAGACCGGTTAAAGGAGGAGCCCGGTTAAAGGAGGAGCCGGGTTAAAGGAGGAGACGGGTTAAAGGAGGAGACGGGTTAAAGGAGGAGACTGGTAAAAGGAGGAGATCGGTTAAAGGAGGAGACCGGTTAAAGGAGGAGATCGGTTAAAGGAGGAGACTGGTAAAAGGAGGAGATCGGTTAAAGGAGGAGACAGGCAGATTTCAAAATGGATTCAAATTGGATTTTGTGTCAGTGGTCTAATCTAACCACGACTCCATTTTGCTCCTCCCTTCCTATAGGCAGAAACTCAAACAGAAAGCACCCGTGCTAAGGACTATTCAACACTGGTCTGACCAATCGGAATCCACGCTTCAAGATTGTTTTGATCACGCGGACTGGGATATGTTCCCGGGTAGCTTCCTGAAGAATAATATGGGCGTGTACAGTTGTGGCCAAAAGTTTTGAGAATGACACAAATATTAATTTCCACAAAGTTTGCTGCTTCAGTGTCTTTAGATATTTTTGTCAGATGTTACTATGGAGAACTGAAGTACAATTACAAGCATTTCATAAGTGTCAAAGGCTTTTATTGACAATTACATGAAGTTGACGCAAAGAGTCAATATTTGCAGTGTTGACCCTTCTTTTTCAAGACCTCTGCAATCCGCCCTGGCATGCTCTCAATTAACTTCTGGGCCACATCCTGACTGATGGCAGCCCATTCTTGCATATTCAATGCTTGGAGTTTGTCAGAACTCGTGGGTTTCTGTTTGTCCCCCTGTCTCTTGAGGATTGACCACAAGTTCTCAATGGGATTAAGGTCTGGGGTTTCCTGGCCATGGACCCAAAATAATCATGTTTTGTTCCCCGAGCCACTTAGTTATCACTTTTGCCTTATGGCAAGGTGCTCCATCATGCTGGAAAAGGCATTGTTCGTCACCAAACTGTTCCTGGATGGTTGGGAGAAGTTGCTCTCGGAGGATGTGTTGGTACCATTCTCAGCAGTCCAATCCCTGTACCTTTTGCACAATATCAGTCTGTCTCTGATGTTTTTCCTGGAGATAAGTGGCTTCTTTGCTGCCCTTCTTGACACCAGGCCATCCACCAAAAGTCTTCGCCTCACTGTGCGTGCAGATGCACTCACACCTGCCTGCTGCCATTCCTGAGCAAGCGCTGTACTGTTGGTGTCCCGATCCCACAGCTGAATCAACTTTAGGAGACGGTCCTGTCGCTTGCTGGACTTTCTTGGGCGCTCTGAAGCCTTCTTCACAACAATTGAACCTCTTGATGATCTGATAAAGGGTTGATTTAGGTGCAATCTTACTGGCAGCAATATCCTTGCCTGTGAAGCCCTTTTTTGTGCAAAGCAATGATGACGGCACGTGTTTCCTTGCATGTAACCATTGTTGACAGAGGAAGAACAATGATTCCAAGCACCACCCTCCTTTTGAAGCTTCCAGTCTGTTATTCGAACTGCAGTGGAAATGTTTTTTGGGGGATTCAGTTCATTTGCATGGCAAAGAGGGACTTTGCAATTAATTGCAATTCATCTGATCACTCTTCATAACATTCTAGAGTATATGCAAATTGCCATCATACAAACTGAGGCAGCAGACTTTGTGAAAATGTATATTTGTGTCATTCTCAAAACTTTTGGCCACGACAGTACACCGAAACGGTCACTGAGTTTATCCAGAAGTGTATAGGAGATGTTGTATCCACTGTGACTATTAAAACCTACCCTAATCAGAAACCGTGGATAGATGGCGGCATTCGCGTAAAATTAAAATCACGAACCACCGCATTTAACCACGGCAAGGTGACTGGGAATATGGCAGAATACAAACAGAGTAGTCATTCCCTACCCAAGACAATCAAACAGGCAAAATGTCAATATCGAGACAAAGTGGAGTCGCGCTTCAACGGCTGACACGAGATGCATGTGGCAGGGTTTGCTCTTATTCTCCATGGCTTTCCTCTGATGCCACCTAGTATAATGGTCCTGGATGGCAGGGAGCTTGGCCCCAATGAAGTACTGGGCTGTACGCACTACCCTCTGTAGTGCCTTACGGTCAGATGCAGAGCAGTTGCCACGGACTACAAAAGGAAAACCAGCCTCGTCGCAGACACCGACGTCTGCCAGACAAGCTAAACACTTTTACTCCATCTTAAATGGCACTAACTGCCACTGGTGTGCTATAATAGTGTTTTAATGTGATTTAAAAAAATATATATATATATATATATTACGACCTCATCTCCCACAAACACATATGTAAGGTCCCTCAGTCAAGCACTTGTTGGCTGCTTTTTCCTTCACTCTGAGGTCCAATTCATCCCAAACCATCTCAATTGGGTTGAGGTCGGGTGATTGTGGAGGCCAGGTCATCTGATGCAGCACTCCATCACTCTCCTTCTTGGTCAAATAGCCCTTACACAGTCTGGAGGTGTGTTGGGTTGTTGTCCTGTTGAAAAACAAATGATAGTCCCACTAAGCGCAAACCAGATGGAATGGCCTATCGCTGCAGAATTCTGCGGTAGCCATGCTGGTTAAGTGTGCCTTGAATTCTAAATAAATCACTGACAGTTTCACAAAAGCACAGCACCAACACACCATCACACCTCCTCTTCCATGCTCTTCGGTAGCCATTGTCGTGTCGTTTAACTATCATTAAATGTGAAGACCTGTATCTTATCAAATCAATTCTCTATGTGTCATTTATTTATGCGATTAAACTAATCATGTATATTTAACTAAGTAGTCGGGGCACCACGGAAAGATTTTTGTTTATAAGAGATTTAATTCCTGACGATAACTCTTCAGTTATTTTCATATCTTATCGTGTACAGTCTTTGTATAATTATTATTACCTCATCAGTCATATTCTGAACGTCGCAAACCGTTGGATATCTGCACGAACCCTAGCATAAATTATGAATCAGCAATTATACAAATTGTCTTAATTACTTATTTTCTAAATAACTAATCAAATCACAGAAACACATGAGAAACACACACACAATTAGTTCTTCATTGAGTATTACATGATACATGATACATGATAAAAGTTCCTAGCAGACGAAACCGATATGATGGCTTGGTAGACAAAGAAAAGGGTGAGAAAAGTGCGGGAAACTCATAGAAAATGCTAATACTTTACATGAACGACTGCTCATTCGAAAATAAATTACAATTTACATATTTACGAGTGTATGTCTTGTTGTCTCTCTCTGTGGTCGCCAGTTTGTCTGCTGGAGAGTCAATCGACAGCAAGCCTCTGGTGCGTCAGGCGTACCCATGGTTGTCGCTAAGAATAGACCACCACTCCATAGACCACGTTCAACCACTCCACAAATTTCTTGTTAACAAACTATAGTTTTGGCAAGTCGGTTAGAACATCTACTTTGTGCATGACACAGGTCATTTTTCCAACAATTGTTTACAGACAGATTATTTCACTGTATCACAATTCCAGTGGGTCAGAAGTTTACATACACCAAGTTGACTGCTTTAAACAGCTTGGAAAATTCCAGAAAATGATGTCATGGCTTTAGAAGCTTCTGATAATTGACATCATTTGAGTCAATTGGAGGTGTACCTGTGGATGTATTTCAAGGCCTACCTTCAAATTCAGTGCCTCTTTTCTTGACATCGTGGGAAAATCTAAAGAAATCAGCCAAGACCTCAGAAAAAATTGTAGACCTCCACAAGTTTAGTTCATCCTTGGGAGAAATTTCCAAAAGCCTGAAGGTCCCACGTTCAACTGTACAAACAATAGTACGCAAGTATAAACACCATGGGGCCACGCAGCCGTCAAACCACTCAGGAAGGAGATGCGTTCTGTCTCCTAGAGATGAACGTACTTTGGTGCAAGAAGTGAAAATCAATCCCAGAACAACAGCAAAGGACCGTGTGAAGATGCTGGAAGAAACAAGTACAAAGGTATCTATATCCACAGTCAAACGAGTCCTATAGCGAAAACCTGAACGGCCGCTCAGCAAGGAAGAAGCCACTGCTCCAAAACTGCCATTAAAAAAAGCCAGGCTACGGTTTGCAACTGCACATGGGGACAAAGATCGTACTTTGGCCATAATGACCATCGTTATGTTTGGAGGAAAAAGGGGGAGGCTAGCAAGCCGAAGAATACCATCCCAACCGTGAAGCACGGGGTGGCAGCATCATGTTGTGGGGGTGCTTTGCTGCAGGAGGGACTGGTGCACTTCACAAAATAGATGGCATCATGAGGAATAGAACATTTGTGGATATATTGAAGCAACATCTAAAGACATCAGTCAGGAAATTAAAACTTGGTCGCAAATGGGTCTTCCAAATGGACAATGACCCCAAGCATACTTCCAAAGTTGTGGCAAAATGGCTTAAGGACAACAAGGAATTGGAGTGGCCATCACAAAGTCCTGACCTCACCCCTATAGAACATTTCTGAGCAGAACTGAAAAAGCGTGTGCGAGCAAGGAGGCCTACAAACCTGACTCAGTTACACCAGCTCTGTCTGGAGGAATGGGCCAAAATTCACCCAATTTATTGTGGGAAGCTTGTGGAAGTCTACCCGAAACGTTTGACCCAAGTTAAACAATTTAAAGGCAATGCAACCAAATACTAATTGAGTGTATGTAAACGTCTGACCCACTGGGAATGTGATGAAAGAAATAAAAGATGAAATAAATAATTTGCTTTAATATTATTCTGACATTTCACATTCTTAAAATAAGGTGGCGATCCTAACTGACCTAAGACAGGGAATTGTTACATAGATTAAAAGTCAGGAATTGTGAAAAACGGAGTTTAAATGTATTTGGCTAAGGTGTATGTAAATTTATGGACTAGGTATTTTACCAAATAGGGCTAACTTCTGTTTACAATCCCTACCTTGTAACAACACAACTGATTGGCTCAAACACATAAAGAAGGAAATTAACTTTTAACAAGGCACACCTGTTAATTGAAATGCATTTCAGGGTACTACATCATGAAGCTGGTTGAGAGAATGCCAAGAGTGTGCAAAGCTGTCATCAAGGTGGCTAAGAATCTCAAATCTCAAATATATTTTGATTTGTTTAACACTTTTTTGCTTACTACATGATTCACTGTTTTATTTCATAGTTATGTCTTCACTATTATTCTACAATGTAGAAAATAGTAAAAATAAAGAAAAACCCTTGCCTGAGTAGGTGTGTCCAAAGGCTCCTTAACAGCTTCTACCCCCCAAGCCATAAGACTGCTGAACAATTAATCAAATGGCCACCGGGACTATTTACATTGCCCCCCCCCCCCCCCAATTAGCTTTTTACACTGCTGCTACTACTCGTTGTTTTTTATCTATGCATCGTCACCTTACCCCTACCTACATGTACAAATTACCTCAACTAACCCGTACCCCCGCACACTGACTCGGTAACGGTACATATACGTATATAGCCTCGTTATTGTTATTTGATTGTGTTACTTTTTATAATTTTTTACTTTTTACTTATTTTTTACTTAAATTTACATAAATATTTTCTGAACTATTTCTTGAACTGCATTGTTTGTTAAGGGCTTATAAGTAAGCATTTCACTGTAAGGTCTGCACCTGCTGTATTTGGTACATGTGACAAATACAATTTGATTTGATTGACATAATGAAAAGGAAGCATGTACAGAATACAAATATTCAAAAAATGCATCCTGTTTGCTATAAGGCACTAAAGTAAAACTGAAAATATCAGAAAGAAATGTAATTTATGTCCTAAATACAAAGCGTTATGTTTGGGGCAAATCTAACACGACACATCCCTGAGTACCACTCTTCATATTTTCAAGCATAGTGATGGCAGCGCCATGTTATGGGTATGCTTGTCATCGTTAACGACTAGGGAGTTTTTTAGGATATAAATAAATGGAATAGAGCTAAGCACAGGCAACCTGGTTCATTCTGCTTTCCAACAAACACTGGGAGATACATTCACCTTTCAGCAGGACAATAACTTAAAACATGAGGCAAAATATCCATTGGAGTTGCTTACCAAGACGGCATTGAATGTTCCTGAATGGCCTTGTTATAGTTTTGACTTAAATCGTCTTGAAAATCTATGGCAAGACTTGAAAATGGTTGTCTAGCAATGATCATCAACCAGCTTGACAGAACTTGAAGAATTCTAAAAATAATAATGTGTAAATATTGTACAATCCAGGTGTACAAGCTCTTAGAGACTTACCCAGAAAGACTCACAGCTCTTAGAGACTTACCCAGAAAGACTCACAGCTGTAATCACTTCCAAAGGTGACTGTAAATTGTATTGACTCATAGGTACGAATACTTTAAGTAAATGAGAGATTTCTTTATTTTATTTTCAATACATTTGCAAAAATGTTTAAAAAACATGATTTCACTTTATTATTATGGGGTATGGTGTGTAGATGGGTGAGATAAAAAAGTAAGGATTTAATCCCTTTTGAATTCAGGCTGTGTCACGGTCGTGTGGAGGATTGACGGACCAAAACGCAGCAGTAGGAAAATAAGCCATCTCTTTTATTGATGACGACGGCAAAACGAAAACAAAACACTTACAAAACAAACAAACGACCGTGAAGCTAATAACGTAGTGCACATACAGGCTACAAACGTATAACATAGACAATTACCCACATCAAATGAAAGCCTATGGCTACCCTAAATATGGCTCCCAATCAGAGACAACAGAAATCAGCTGTCTCTAATTGGGAACCCATTCAGGCAACCATAGACTCTCCTAGACAACTACACCAACATAGACACAGCTAGACACATGCACTCAACACAAACCCATACCCAACCCTTTATCATATAACCACCCAAAACCTATAAAACACAAACATTCCCCATGTCACACCCTGACCTAACTAAAATAAAGAAAACAAATAATACTAAGGCCAGGGCGTGACATAACCCCCCCCTTAAGGTGCGAACTCCGGGCGCACCACTACACAGTCTAGGGGAGGGTCTGGGTGGGCTTCCTTCCACGGTGGCGGCTCCGGCACTGGTCGTGGTCCCCACCCCACCACAGTCACTAACCGCCTCCTTAGCTTCCTCCAAATGACCCCCCTCCACATTAACCCCCCTGAATTAAGGGGCAGCTCCGGACTAAGGGGCAGCTCCGGACTAAGGGGCAGCTCCGGACTAAGGGGCAGCTCCGGACTAAGGGGCAGCTCCGGACTAAGGGGCAGCTCCGGACTAAGGGGCAGCTCCGGACTAAGGGGCAGCTCCGGACTAAGGGAGAGCACCAGGATAAGGGGCAGCTCCGGACTAAGGGGCAGCTCCGGACTAAGGGAGAGCACCAGGATAAGGGGCAGCTCCGGACTAAGGGGCAGCTCCGGACTAAGGGAGAGCACCAGGATAAGGGGCAGCTCCGGACTGAGGAACGGCAGCTCCGGACTGAGGAACGGCAGCTCCGGACTGAGGAACGGCAGCTCCGGACTGAGGAACGGCAGCTCCGGACTGAGGAACGGCAGCTCCGGACTGAGGAACGGCAGCTCCGGACTGAGGAACGGCAGCTCCGGGCTGAGGAACGGCAGCTCCGGGCTGACGGATCTGGCTGCTCATGGCTGGCTGACGGATCTGGCTGCTCATGGCTGGCTGACGGATCTGGCTGCTCATGGCTGGCTGACGGATCTGGCTGCTCATGGCTGGCTGACGGATCTGGCTGCTCATGGCTGGCTGACGGATCTGGCTGCTCATGGCTGGCTGACGGATCTGGCTGCTCATGGCTGGCTGACGGATCTGGCTGCTCATGGCTGGCTGACGGATCTGGCTGCTCATGGCTGGCTGACGGATCTGGCTGCTCATGGCTGGCTGACGGATCTGGCTGCTCATGGCTGGCTGACGGATCTGGCTGCTCATGGCTGGCTGACGGATCTGGCTGCTCATGGCTGGCTGACGGATCTGGCTGCTCATGGCTGGCTGACGGATCTGGCTGCTCATGGCTGGCTGGCGGATCTGGCTGCTCATGGCTGGCTGGCGGATCTGGTAGATCCTGTCTGGTTGGCGGCTCTGGCAGATCCTGTCTGGTTGGCGGCTCTGGCAGATCCTGTCTGGTTGGCGGCTCTGGCAGATCCTGTCTGGTTGGCGGCTCTGGCAGATCCTGTCTGACGAATGGCTCTAGCGGCTCCTGACTGACGAACGGCTCTGACGGCTCGGGACAGACGGGCGGCTCTAATGGCTCGGGGCAGACGGATGGCTCAGATGGCGCTTGGCAGACGGGCAGTTCAGGCATCGCTGTGCAGACGACAGACTCTTGCCGGCTGATGCGCACTGTAGGCCTGGTGCATGGTGCCGGAACTGGTGGTACCGGGCTGGGGACACGCATCTCAGGGCTAGTGCGGGGAGCAGGAACAGGGCATACTGGACCCTGGGAGCGCACATTAGGCCTAGTGCGTGGTGCCGGAACTGGTGGTACCGGACTGGGGACACGCATCTCAGGGCTAGTGCGGGGAGCAGCAACAGGACGCACAGGACTCTGGGGACACACAGGAGGCTTGGTGCGTGGTTTATGCACTGGTGGTAAAGGGCTGGAGACACGCACCATAGGGCTAGTGCGTGGAGGAGGCACTGGTGGTACTGAGTAGGGGCGGGGAGGTGGCGCCGGAAATACCGGACCGTGCATGCGTACTGGCTCCCTTGAGCGCCGAGCCTGCCCAACCTTACCTGGTTGTATGCTCCCCGTCGCCTGACCAGTGCGGGGAGGTGGAATAACCCGCACCGGGCTATGTAGGCGAACCGGGGACACCATGCGTAAGGCTGGTGCCATGTACGCCGGCCCGAGGAGACGCACTGGTGACCAGATGCGTTGGGCCGGCTTCATGGCATACGGCTCAACGCTCAGTCTAGCCCGGCCGATACGTGGAGCTGAAATGTACCGAACCGGGCTATGCACGTGTACAGGAGACACCGTGCGCTCTACTGTGTAACACGGTGTCTGCCCGTACTCTCGCTCTCCACGGTAGGTACAGGGAGTAGGCGGTAGGTACAGGGAGTAGGCGCAGGTTTCCTACCTGACTTCGCCACACTCCCTTTAAGGCCCCCCCCAAGAAATTTTTGGGTTGTACTCACGGGCTTCCAGCCTTGTCTCCGTGCTGCCTCCTCATATCGCCTCCTCTCGGCTTTAGCTGCCTCCAGCTCTTCACTAGGAAGGCGATATTCTCCCGGTTGTGCCCACGGCCCCTTACCATCCAGTATCTCCTCCCATGTCCAAGAATCCTGTGTAGGTGGGTCCTGTTGCCGCTTTACATGCCTCTTGGTCCTGTATTGGTGGGTAATTCTGTCACGGTCGTGTGGAGGATTGACGGACCAAAACGCAGCAGTAGGAAAATAAGCCATCTCTTTTATTGATGACGACGGCAAAACGAAAACAAAACACTTACAAAACTAACAAAACAAACAAACGACCGTGAAGCTAATAACGTAGTGCACATACAGGCTACAAACGTATAACATAGACAATTACCCACATCAAATGAAAGCCTATGGCTACCCTAAATATGGCTCCCAATCAGAGACAACAGAAATCAGCTGTCTCTAATTGGGAACCCATTCAGGCAACCATAGACTCTCCTAGACAACTACACCAACATAGACACAGCTAGACACATGCACTCAACACAAACCCATACACTACACCCAACACCCCCTTTACCATATAACCACCCAAAACCTATAAAACACAAACATTCCCCATGTCACACCCTGACCTAACTAAAATAATAAAGAAAACAAATAATACTAAGGCCAGGGCGTGACAGGCTGTAACACAACAGAATGTGGAATAATAGGACAAGGGGTATGAGTACTTTCTGAAGGCACTGTATGAGTGACTGTGTTCACCTACTGACCCGCCCCCCAAAAAATATTTTTCTCAATGACATGTATTGCTAAATAAAAACGTTTAAGGAAAAACAGTCAGATTACTGCAAGACAAAACAACTCACTCAATCAAGCACGATGGTTTTCTAAGTATAAAAGAAAAGCTTGTTTTCATATATCAACCCCCCCCCCCCAAAGAAATAAGCTTGAAGTGGAATGGGATTTCGTGTGGTGAAAGAATGTGGAAGAATCCAATACTTTACCTTGTATGAGGTACATATCATATTATTGGGGAAGCACTTCCTCTAAGAGTTTGAATTAGGATGTTTGATAAGTTTTATATCCTAAGAAACCTGCCTACACATTGTTTGACGTTCAATAGACCAACATAGCTACTGTAGTAGGTCAAAGCTGTGTGCTGAAAAACCTTGGTTGAGCATTGGTGGAGTATGCATTGTGGTGCTCATGTAAATGTTTTAAAAAAAATCTGTTTTAGAGCCATGCCTACTTTTCACTTAAATACATATTTTTTTCTGTTTTTTAATAGATACAAATACCAAATGTGTTACAACTTCCCCGGTCTCCCCCTTACTACAGGTGTTTCGAAGGGATCAACTAGAAGCTTGCATTTCCTGTTGTGTTGTGAACATTTCTGCAACAACAGGATGATCAAATTAAGATACAGCATCTGTAACATGTGTCACGGGTAAAAGTGGGAAACCCAGGGTTCAATAGGCAATAAGACATTAATGTATCACGAAAGGAGTGTGGATATTTGGCCTGACAAAGAGGTTTTATCTATTGACTGAATGAGAGCTGATAATTATGAGTGTTTTAAGAGTCTAAATTGTCCAAGACCGGTTACATTTGACATTTTTTATAATAAAGACACCGAGACACTTGAGTACCATAACACTACGACCCGGGCTGGCCATAACACTACACCCGGGCTGGCTATAACACTACGACCCAGGCTGGCCATAACACTACGACCCGGGCTGGCCATAACACTACACCCGGGCTGGCTATAACACTACGACCCAGGCTGGCCATAACACTACAACCCGGGCTGGCCATAACACTACACCCGGGCTGGCTATAACACTACGACCCGGGCTGGCCATAACACTACACCCGGGCTGGCTATAACACTACGACCCGGGCTGGCTATAACACTACGACCCGGGCTGGCTATAACACTACGACCCGGGCTGGCTATAATACTACGACCCGGGCTGGCTATAACACTACGACCCGGGCTGGCTATAACACTACGACCCGGGCTGGCTATAACACTACGACCCGGGCTGGCTATAACACTACGACCCGGGCTGGCTATCACGGTACCACTTCTCATGGGGCCACAGAGAACAAGAGGAATCATGTGCATCACATCGGGAATCAGGAGCCATGTCAAATAACTCACAAGGACCGGACACACTGTTCCCTATATAGTGCACTACTTTTGACCAGGGGCCCATAGGTATCTGGTCGAATGTAGGGCAGTTATATAGGTAATAGGGTGCTATTTGGGGGCGAATCCACTGATGTGTGTGAAGTTCATCGTGTGTGATAGCTAGCTATTTATTTTTATATTTATTTATTTAAACCTTTATTTAACTAGGCAAGCCAGTTATTAAGAATAAATTCTTATTTACAATGACGGTAACCGAAACGCAAAATAAAAAAATAAATACAATATAAATATAGGACAAAACACACATCACAACAAGGGAGACACAACATTACAAAGAGAGAGAGAGGATGTGTATAGATACCTCTGAGCTGAACATTTTCACATGTATTTTGTATTTATAGAGGGCTCCTGAGTGGCACATTGTTCTCTAATGGCACTGCATCTCAGAGGCGTCACTACAGACACCCTGGTTCGATTCCAGGCTGTATCACAACCGGCCGTGATTGGGAGTCCCATAAGGCGGCTCACAATTGGCCCAGCGTCGTCCGGGTAGGCCGTCATTGTAAATGAGAATTTGTTCTTAACGGACTTGCCTAGTTAAAGGTTAATTTTTTTTATTTATTTTTTTATTATTTTTTTATTAAGGATCTCCATTAGTTCCTGCCAAGGCAGCAGCTACTCTTCCTGGGGTCCAGCATCATTAAGGCAGTTATATACAATTACAAATATTACATGACATTACATTTAATAACACTTTTCCCAACACATTAACTGTGTTCCCTCAGGCCACTAGTCTACTATCACATATCTACAATACGAAATCCATATGTACGTGTGTGTAGAGTGTGTCTTCTCATGTGTATGTGTCTGTGCCAATGTTTGTGTCTCTTCACAGTCCCCGCTATTCCATAAGATGCATTTTTATCTGTTTTGTTAATCTGATTCTACTGCTGCATCAGTTACCTGATGTGGAATAGAGTTCCATGTAGTCATGGCTCTATGTAGTACTGTGCGCCTCCCATAGTCTGTTCTGGACTTGGGGATTGTGAAGAGATGTTTTGTGGGCTATGCATGGGTGCATGGGATACATTCAGCATGTCAACACTTCTTACAAAAATAAGTAGTGATGAAGTCAATCTCTCCTACACTTTGAGCCATCATTTTGATTGACATGTTCTGTTGTCGCTGTTGTGGGATAGAGCAGTGGAAGGCGATAGGGAGAGGAGATTTTCGAGAGATAAACCCTGAGACCCCCCCCCTCACACCTCCCCCGTCTCCCCCCTGTCCCTCGGACAACAAAAAGAGTCAGTGATGTTTGTCTGAAACAGAGAGCTGGTCTTCTTAATGTTTGTGATGTGTTGACCACTTGGGAGGAGACAGGGGCTCGGGTCAGTCAACACTGTGGTGTTGTGGGGGTCGAAGAGAAACAACATCACAGACTGAGAGCTTGCAGGGGGGGGTTAGGGGGAGCAAGAGAGAGCAAAACAGTAAGCCCCCCCTGGACGACAGTCTACTGGAATCTAATAGACCAACGGACAGAGAGGGCATTCAATCAAACATGAGACAACAACAACAGGAAATCTAGGTTGGTGGACGAAGGTGTCAGTGTCACGTTGACGGACGTGGACTTTGTATAAACTTTTGATCCTCAAAATAGTCATTTTGAGATGTTTGAAGAGGTGCTTTTCCGTTCAGGAGCAAAGAGGAAAATAACCATCATTTTTATTATACGCTCAAAGGGCTAAAAATGATTCACACAAAAACATAAAAGTCTATCTATGATTTTTCTGGTAACAGTTTACTCTAGGTGTCCTTATGACTGTATTCATAAAGCCTTTATAACAGTTATATAACACTTAAAACATGTGTCATAAGTAGTTTTAAAATAGTTATGAGACACTTTTATCCTGTTGTCATATGTCAACTGTTAGTAACAACTGCTATTACAGTCTGGATGACAGCGTATGTCAAATGCTATTATATGCTACATAAGATGCTACAGTACATACCAGATGCTATAACAATGACACATGTTATTACATGCTACATAAGATTCTACAGTACATACCAGATGCTATAACAATGACACATGTTATTACATGCTACATAATATTCTACAGTACATACCAGATGCTATAACAATGACAAATGTTATTACATGCTACATAAGATGCTATAACAATGACAAATGTTATTACATGCTACATAAGATGCTACAGTACATACCAGATGCTATAACAATGACAAATGTTATTACATGCTACATAATATTCTACAGTACATACCAGATGCTATAACAATGACAAATGTTATTACATGCTACATAATATTCTACAGTACATACCAGATGCTATAACAATGACACATGCTATTACATGCTACATAAGATGCTACAGTACATACCAGATGCTATAACAATGACAAATGGTATGTGTTATTTAGCTGTTATAAAAGGCTTTATGGCTGCATGTATAATTTATCAAGTAAATCAGTTTTAAACATTAACCCATTTAATCCCAAATTTTTCCCAGACATGAAAATATCCAAATCAAGTGCCATTAGTAACCCTTTGAAGTAATCAATCATTATTTTTTGAAATTTTAATGGAAAAGTAGGTGAAAAAGTGTGTTTTATGGTCGGTCACAATTGTGACCGGTGGGATAATGTTACGTATACTGAATTAACATATTTCTCCTATGCAGTTATCAAAGTTCTTATATATCCCAACCCAGTTATTAACACATTTAAAACTCTGTCACTAGCAGTCCCCAGCATTGCCACTAGAATGCCCCGTCACATTCTAGTGTGACTGTTTTACACATCAAAAACCATTACACTACATCGATTTGAATACTGAGAGCAAAGACAAAAAAACAACCATCGATGTATTTCAACATTGTTACTTTATTGTAACATGTATTGAAACATTAATATTGTAACTTTATTGTAACATTTGAACTTGTACTTTAGTGCAATATTCATTGTAACATTGTCATTGTGACATTTTAGAGCAACATTCACTAACAAATGTATAGCAGTCGTGTGATTCATTCCCACTGAACATAAAGGTAACATTTAGGATAGAGGTAGCCTGTAGAATATGCATTCAAGTAGAGGCCTACACTGAACAAAATACAATTATATGTATATATATATATATTTAAAAAGCACCACTGCACAATGAGTGCTTATATATATATACAGTATATCATAGAGTTAGGCTTCAGAACCAAGAGCAAAATTAGTTTGTGCATCACTATTTTCCTACTATTCCTACTGTCATACAGTATGTCTTGAATCAATTGACCTTTTCCAAAAACATTTCAGTCATTTTGATTGTCTTTTTCGTCGACTTTTCTTTTCTTCCTAGAGTCCGTTGTACTGCTTCTCCTCACCCTTTATCGACTTTTCAATTTTTCTTTTGTTGTCTTTTTCAGCCCTTTTTCATTCGATCTTATCTCGTTTTCTACTGTCCATGGTATATCTTGAAGCACTCAATGTGCAGTGGCGTTTTGCATTTCTCACATGCATAGGTAGTACGTTTGTCACAATGACGACTTCTCTGGAACCGGTGCATCGTCTTGATTGGCCAGTGAGAAGTTTTGTCATATCTTGCCTGATCTTCAACAGTAGCAGTCAGTAAAGATCTCCTTCCGTGGCTCAGTGGTTTCGTGCCAAACTTTTGCATATTTGGGTTGTATACTATGTGTTTTGGAATCACATCAGTGGCAGGCCTCTTCGATTGTTTGAACACTCAATCTTTATTTTTGACCACCTGCAGCTTTTCCCTTGGCTCTTCTGGCTGACCCCTATGGCTTGTAGAGGCCCTTGGCTCTTCTGACTGGACCCTCTGGCGGGTAGAGGCCCTTGGCTCTTCATTATCAACAATGGAGGGGGGTGGGGGAGGTTGTGGATGGGGGGGATGAGGGGTAGGTCATCATCACTGATAACGTTGTTCCTGTCATGATCTGTTTGCATATGTTCAGGATATGCATTCAACAGCCTGGCTGGCAAATGGCCGGTCCATACTCCATATCTGACCCATCGCTATCACAATCACTGAGGACAGCATCTTTCTCATTTTGAGGGATAACTGCAATGTTGCATGCCTTGTCTGGGCAGTCACCTAGATCAAACATGTCCAGATCTTGACTCAAAGTGAAACTAAAAGAAAGAACAGAGTAGAAAGTTACGTAAAACCAGAACTATGTGTGTATATAAAGTAATCCTTCTAACCCCCCCCCCCCCCCCCCCCCCCCTTAAAAGATTTAGATGCACTATTGTAAAGTGGCTGTTCCACTGGATATCATAAGGTGAATGCACCAATTTGTAAGTCGCTCTGGATAAGAGCGTCTGCTAAATGACTTAAATGTAAATGTATATAACTATGTGTATACCTAGATGCACTGTGTTATCCCGCCGGTCACTATTGTTGCCGTCAACATGTTTACACATTCTATGACCACACTGAACAAAGTTGAGTAATTGCAAATGAATGTATCAATACTAGACACCTTAAAGATGATGTGTACCAAAAATATTTGTCCTAACTTTATGTTAACATACTTTACTAACCTTTTGTTTGGGAGCTTTGATGCAGTCATCCTCTTCTCATGGTGCAACCAGGAAGTAAACAGCTCTGGTCATGTGACAATTCACACTAAACATGTGACACTGCACATCTTTCATTGAGACCCTTTATTATTTCAATATTTGCTGGAAATACATTGATAGATCATTCAGTAACATTTTTAGAGCCTTATAACTGAAAACGTTTTTTACGGTCACTATTGTGACCGATGGGATTAAATATGTTAAGATAAGAACTCAAAGAACACACACACACACACACACACACACAATCATTAGCAAGATCATTTGGTGCATCGCATCAAAGCGATTCAAGCCCTTATCGTTTGGCAGGGTCTAATTCATAAAGATGAACTCAAGAATGTGCCGTTCTGTCTTCACACCTCGATCACAACTCCCCTCGAAAGATACTTATGCAAGGCTCATGGAATCTCTCTATTTTGTCTGTGTGTGTGTGTGTGTGTGTGTGTGTGTGTGTGTGTGTGTGTGTGTGTGTGTGTGTGTGTGTGTGTGTGTGTGTGTGTGTGTGTCAGTTAACAGAGCTGGGAACCGTACTGTAAATAAATGCGTCATTAGATCTCATTTCTCATCTATCACTGATCTTCTATTTAGGGATTCTCTAAACACGTCTATAACATTTACATTTACATTTATGTCATTTAGCAGACGCTCTTATCCAGAGCGACTTACAAATTGGACATGTCTGGCCTAAGAGTCTTCCTGAAACAGGGGTGGAGCTAGGGGTGGATAGATACTATATTAGGAGCAGGGGTGGAGCTAGGGGTGGAGCTAGGGTTGGAGAGATACAATATTAGGAGCAGGGGTGGAGCTAGGGATGGATAGATAACATATTAGGAGCAGGGGTGGGGCTAGGGATGGAGAGATACAATATTAGGAGCAGGGGTGGAGCTAGGGATGGAGAGATACAGTAGTAGGATCAGGGGTGGAGCTAGGGATGGATAGATACCATATTAGGAGCAGGGGTGGGGCTAGGGATGGAGAGATACAATATTAGGAGCAGGGGTGGGGCTAGGGATGGAGAGATACAATATTAGGAGCAGGGGTGGAGCTAGGGATGGAGAGATACAATATTAGGAGCAGGGGTGGGGCTAGGGGTGGAGAGATACAATATTAGGAGCAGGGGTGGGGCTAGGGGTGGAGAGATACAATATTAGGAGCAGGGGTGGGGCTAGGGATGGATAGATACCATATTAGGAGCAGGGGTGGAGCTAGGGGTAGAGAGATACAATATTGGGAGCAGGGGTGGAGCTAGGGTTGGAGCGATACCATATTAGGAGCAGGGGTGGAGCTAGGGATGGATAGATACAGTATTAAGAGAAGGGGTGGAGCTAGGGATGGAGAGATACAGTATTAAGAGAAGGGGTGGAGCTAGGGATGGATAGATACCATATTAGGAGCAGGGGTGGAGCTAGGGATGGGGAGATACCATATTAGGAGCAGGGGTGGAGCTAGGGTTGGATAGATACAATATTAGGAGCAGGGGTGGAGCTAGGGATGGGGAGATACCATATTAGGAGCAGGGGTGGAGCTAGGGTTGGATAGATACAATATTAGGAGCAGGGGTGGAGCTAGGGATGGAGAGATACAATATTAGGAGCAGGGGTGGAGCTAGGGTTGAAAAGATACCATATTAGGAGCAGGGGTGGAGCTAGGGATGGAGAGATACAATATTAGGAGCAGGGGTGGAGCTAGGGTTGGAGAGATACAATATTAGGAGCAGGGGTGGACTGGGACCAGAATCTGGCATTTCTAACACACCAACCCAATGTTTTCCTGAGAGTCCCAGAACGGCCCATTTTATTCCTTTAGGCCTCCGTTATTAGTCAGATATGATCATTTTGCACAAAAATCCCAAGTAAAAAATGGACCAACCCATCTGGCATTATCCTGAAATGGAGCATCAAAGCATCAATCTAAATGTGTTATTTAGCTTAGCCATGTGGAGAAATGCTTGGACAATCATTTGGCTGAAATTGAGCTCTAATTATCTGGTCTGTTTACGTTGTGTTTGTTTTCCAAAAGGGGTGTGTGTGTGTGTGTGTGTGTGTGTGTGTGTGTGTGTGTGTGTGTGTGTGTGTGTGTGTGTGTGTGTGTGTGTGTGTGTGTGTGTGTGTGTGTGTGTGTGTGTGTTTGTTTGCGTTGGAAGGTGGTGGTGGGTGTTGACATGCATAGAGAGGAAACCCCTCCCCATTATCCACAATTCTCCTCTTGGTTTCCTGGTATCACCCCGTCACAGGGACAACAACAACAGAACAGTCGAAATTGATAGGTGTCGTATGGTGGCCTGCCGATGCGTTTGTGGTGCGTCACCGCAGGGCTTGTGTTTATGGTATCCTCTCGGGGAAGCCGAGTCGCTGTTTATCTTTAATCCCGCCGAGAGCATGTCCTCCTGGGACATCAGGGTTGAGGAGAGGGGTCTATGGGGAGGCTGCCCCCCCCCCCCCCCGTCAGGGTCGAGGAGAGGGGTCTATGGGGTGGCTGCCCCCCCCATCAGGGTCAAGGAGAGTGGTCTATGGGGAGGCTGCCACCCCATCACGGTCGAGGAGAGGGGTCTATGGGGAGGCTGCCCCCCCATCAGGGTCGAGGAGAGTGGTCTATGGGGAGGCTGCCCCCCCAACAGGGTTGAGGAGAGTGGTCTATGGGGAGGCTGCCCCCCCATCAGGGTCGAGGAGAGTGGTCTATGGGGAGGCTGCCCCCCCAACAGGGTCGAGGAGAGTGGTCTATGGGGAGGCTGCCCCCCCATCAGGGTTGAGGAGAGTGGTCTATGGGGAGGCTGCCCCCCCCATCAGGGTGGAGGAGAGGGATCTATGGGGAGGCTGCCCCCCCATCAGGGTCGAGGAGAGGGGTCTATGGGGAGGCTGACCCCCATCAGGGTTGAGGAGAGGGATCTATGGGGAGGCTGCCCCCCCATCAGGGTCGAGGAGAGTGGTCTATGGGGAGGCTGCCCCCCCATCAGGGTCGAGGAGAGGGGTCTATGGGGAGGCTGCCCCCCCCATCAGGGTCGAGGAGAGGGATATATGGGGAGGCTGCCCCCATCAGGGTTGAGGAGAGGGATCTATGGGGGGGCTGCCTCCATCAGGGTTGAGGAGAGGGATCTATGGGGAGGCTGCCCCCATCAGGGTCGAGGAGAGGGGTCTATGGGGAGGCTGCCCCCCCATCAGGGTCGAGGAGAGGGGTCTATGGGGAGGCTGCCCCCCCGTCAGGGTTGAGGAGAGTGGTCTATGGGGAGGCTGCCCCCCCAACAGGGTCGAGGAGAGGGGTCTATGGGGAGGCCGCGCCCCGTCAGGGTTGAGGAGAGTGGTCTATGGGGAGGCTGCCCCCCAACAGGGTCGAGGAGAGGGGTCTATGGGGAGGCCGCGCCCCGTCAGGGTTGAGGAGAGTGGTCTATGGGGAGGCTGCCCCCCCATCAGGGTCAAGGAGAGGGGTCTATGGGGAGGCTGCCCCCCCATCAGGGTCGAGGAGAGGGATCTATGGGGAGGCTGTCCCCCCATCAGGGTCGAGGAGAGGGATCTTTGGGGAGGCTGCCCCCCAATCAGGGTCGAGGAGAGTGGTCTATGGGGAGGCTGCCCCCCCATCAGGGTCGAGGAGAGGGGTCTATGGGGAGGCTGCCCCCCCATCAGGGTCAAGGAGAGGGGTCTATGGGGAGGCTGCCCCCATCAGGGTCGAGGAGAGGGGTCTATGGTGAGGCTGCCCCCATCAGGGTCGAGGAGAGGGATCTATGGGGAGGCTGCCCATCTATGAGGAGGAGTCACCTCTCTGTTTCTTTCCGGAACCTATTTGACCGGATCTGGTACCACTCCTGTCATGAAAAACCATTCAAACCTTTTACAGTGTAAGCATTTTAAGAAAATAAATCAAAGTTAATTTGAGTTGCCCCCCCCCCCCCCCCCCAAAAAAAAAATATGTGAAAAAGTTGATTTTCAGCCCAGGTCTGATATACTAAGAGTTGATTCGGGTTGGGCCGACCCGGACTTATGGTTTGTGCAAAATTTTAACCTATGTTTGAGACCCAACGTGTGGCCGCGTGAGACCAGTATCTCTCACAGAACTAAAATGAGATTCGCTTTCTATGATCTGTGGATGTAGCCCATTAACCTACAGCATAACCTACAGTCGGGAACGCTCTGTCAGAGAACAGCATGAAGCCCAAAAAAACAGGTACTTGCACCTCCCCTTGAGCTATTGTTTTGAATAATATAGCCTACCTTAACAGGAGAGCGACGATTTGCAGACAGAGACAAATATGGCTGATCAATATTTATTTACACACAAAGTAGTAGTGAATGATGCGAGTTTGTGAATGGTACGACAAAGAGCTGCTTTTAATACAATAGATTGGCTAATGCTTAGTCTACAAAAAAAAACAGAAAGACGACTGTTTCCATGTAACCTAATCTACGGGACACAGACATATTTTAATTCCCAAATTGTCTAACTGACCTCCTGCTTCCTTTCGAGGCATGAAAAATGAAGACCGTGCTACAGTGATCTCTGCCGGGCCCACTTCTAAATTTGCACCTGGGACGAGGGGTGTGTCGGGAGGGGGGCGGGGGGGGTATTGTAAATACCACACCTAGAAAGTACTGGAATAGGGAGTGGAGATGGCAGTGGACTAGGGTTCTGGGATGGGGTGGGTAGGGGGCTTGGGTAGGGTACAAATGGGGAGTCTGGGGTTGCAGTGGTGGAAAAAGTACCCAATTGTCATACTTGAGTAAAAGTTAAGATACCTTAATAGAAAATGACTCAAGTAAAAGTCACCCAGTAAAATACTACTTAAGTAAAAGTCTAAAACTATTTGGTTTTAAATATACTTAAGTATAAAATGTAAATGTAATTGCTAAAATATACTTTTAAGTATCAAAAGTAAAATAATAAATCATTTTTAATTCCTTATATTAAGGAATATATTGGCTGGCGTGTAGCCTAGTGGTTAGAGCGTTGGGCCTGTAACCGTAAAGGTTGCTAGATCGAATCCCCGAGCTGACAAGGTAAAAATCTGTCGTTCTGCCCCCTGAACAAGGCAGTTAACCCACTGTTCCTAGGCTGTCATTGTAAATAAGAATTTGTTCTTAACTGACTTGCCAAGTTAAATAAAGGTAAAATATCTAAATATTTTTTAAATTAAGCAAAGCAGACCAAATGCTTTTCATGTTCTTTACTTTTTTACAGATAGCCAGGCACACTCCAAAGCACACTCCAACACTCAGACATACTTTACAGATGAAGCATTTGTGTTTAGTGACTTCACCAGATCAGCAGTAGGGATGAATAGGACCAATTTCCAGTCCTGCTAAGCATTCGAAATGTAACTAGTACTTTTGGATGTCAAGGAAAATGTCTGCAGTTAAAAAGTACATACTTTTCTTTTGGAATGTAGTGAAGTTAAAGTTTTCCAAAATATAAATAGTAAAGTAAAGATATATTTTTTAAAAACTACTTAAGTAGTACTTTAAAGTATTTTTACTGAAGTACTTTACACCACTGTGTTTATAATATTACAGCCATTTCAGAGCAACATCCCTGGGAACCTCTGTCAAATGTTCATAAAACGAGGGCCTCCCGGGTGGCGCAGTGGTCTAGGGCACTGCATCGCAGTGCTAACTGCGCCACCAGAGTCTCTGGGTTCGCGCTCCGACACATTGGTGCGGCTGGCTTCCGGGTTGGAGGCGCGCTGTGTTAAGAAGCAGTACGGCTGGTTGGGTTGTGCTTCGGAGGACGCATGGCTTTCGACCTTCGTCTCTCCCGAGCCCGTACGGGATGTGTTGGGGGGTCCTAGGGTGTTAGACAGGGAGGGGTCTTCACAGACAGACA
Organism: Salvelinus fontinalis; assembly: GCF_029448725.1. Lineage (NCBI taxonomy): Eukaryota > Metazoa > Chordata > Actinopteri > Salmoniformes > Salmonidae > Salvelinus > Salvelinus fontinalis. The sequence goes on from NC_074692.1 coordinate 45,927,056, forward strand.
GTTGGAAGGCATTAGGTTGGCAGGCAGGACAAAACCGTGTCAGACGCAGCTGTCGCCGACGGCGATTGATAGAGTTTGTATTCCACCCCACCCCTACCCCTTCATACCATGTTCTACAGTGCTTCTCTCTTGCCATACAGATTATTCTGCATAATAATATCCTATTATGGACCTAGAGACTAGTATGGGACCTTCCTAGGGACATTAAGACTCAAAGGGGGATGTTGTCTGTCTGCCTGCCTACCTGTCTGGCTGTGGTTTGAACTACCCACTTCTCTGTAACAAAAGTATGTTAACACACAACAGAAGGCTTCAGACCTCTTTCCTTGAACCCCAGAACATTGTTAGTTATCAGGACTGAACAACTGGCACTTTTCTGGCTAATTTCAGGCATATGTGCTGCTCAGATGGACATACGGTAAAGCAATTATCCCAAATGTTAAACATATTTACAGATGAGCTGCAGTCACTGCAGTGTGTTCATGATGACGACTCGAGGAATGTCGTACGCTGTGAATGACGCTGCGGGCGCGGGGGGGGGGTTCTTTAACATGGCACACATTACATAGTAGTAAACAAGCAGCTTTCATTACTGAGAAAGTTCAAGGAGTTTCCTTCATTACAGAACCACTGCATCAGTTGGGTGGGTGGGGTTGAATGGAACTGAGTTTTTTTTTTGGATAGGAGGATGTGTTGTGTAGCTGCTCTGTTGAATGCTTACAGATGAATTTGTTGTGTAGGTAGCTGTTCTGTGCTGTGCTGCCGCCCATTTACTTAATCCCGCTTCCAAAACTGGGCGAGACAAGAGTCTGTGAGAACAAAACACAACTTTCAAAATCAACTACATCAACATGTTATTGTGTGTCTGTGGACACTGGCAGGTCTTGCTGTGGTTGTCCTTCCACTCACATGCTAACATTGACGTCATACCATCCTTCGACTCAACATGCTAACGTTAGCATTAGCATCATACCATCCTTTGACTCAACATGCTAACGTTAGCATTAACGTCATACCATCCTTTGACTCAACATGCTAACATTAGCATTGACGTCATAGCATCCTTTGACTCAACATGCTAACGTTAGCATTAACGTCGTACCATCCTTCGACACAACATGCTAACGTTAGCATTAGCATCATACTATCTTTCGACTCAACATGCTAACGTTAGCATTAGCATCATACCATCTTTCGACTCAACATGCTAACGTTAGCATTAACATCATACCATCCTTCGACTCAACATGCTAATGTTAGCATTAATGTCATACCATCCTTTGACTCAACATGCTAACATTAGCATTAATGTCATACCATCCTTCGACTCAACATAATAATGTTAGCATTAACATCATACAATCCTTTGACTCAACATGCTAACATTAGCTTTAATATTAATATCACCATCATTATCACCATCCCAGCTAACAACAAATGTTCCCGCAACTTTAGAGAATGTTCCCTTTAGAGTTTTCATAGGAACGTTCCCGTGATGCGCAAGGAATGTTTTCAAGAGACCATTCCCTTAATGTCAAGTAGACCTTACCCAGAACATGGTTACCATGGTTACCATGGTTACCATGTTTTCAGAATATAAGATTATAAATGTTCTAGACAAGTTTCATGGGAACGTTGCAAGAATATTCTCCTAACCCTCAGAAAACTGTACACAGGAATGTTCTTGCAACGTCCTTTAAAACGTGTCTAGAACATTAATGTTCTATATTCTGAGAACATTGTGACCACGTTCGAGATAAGTTCTGCTTGACATTAAGGGAATATTTTCCTAACTTTAACAACAAGACATGCTAAAAAGGTTCTCAGAAGTTTTTTTTGCTAACAAAGTATGTTCCCCTAACTAACGGAAAACTGGACATTCAAACATTATGGGAACATTACGGGTAACATTACAAAAACGTTCTCTCTCCCTAGAATTGTAAGCTGTGATGTCCTTTGCTATAAGATGCTAATGTAGCATTAGCATCATATCCTTGCGGGTAGCCCTGTGTCTAATGTAGCATTAGCATCATATCCTTGCGGGTAGCCCTGTGTCTAATGTAGCATTAGCATCATATCCTTGCGGGTAGCCCTGTGTCTAATGTAGCATTAGCATCATATCCTTGCGGGTAGCCCTGTGTCCGTGTCCTCCAGTAGTCTGATTAGCTGGATGAAGTTCTCCTTCACGGCCACCATGTTGTTTGTCGTACTGCCCTCCAGGATCCAACGCTTCCCCCTGGCTAAAGGCTCCAGCTCAAAGTATTTCTTTATCTGGAAGACAGAACGAGGGGGGGGGAAAAAGGGGGGGAAAAGGCATTAAACCAAAGTCAACTCAAACAGCTTAAGTCCTGCCTAAAACAAAAAGCTTAGCAGCCGCAAAGCCACATACCCAGGCGTTCCCCAAGAAAATATGTTAGTCTGATCTCTGGGAAAACTAGTAATGCGGATTGTTGGCGTGGGCTTGGCTGTTGGTAATGTTTGATTATCAGGATCATATGTGTGTGTGTGTGTGTTTGGGGGTGAGGGGGGGGGGGCAATGCTTGAACCTTCTGAAGGCACGAGAAGTTGCATTATTAGTTATTGTGGATGTTTTCAACCTTACAGTAGTGCGAGTGATTTGTAGCGTAATGAATGCCCACTGGAATCTGCTAGCTAGTTCCCTCATCTGCCCTTCCGTAACAAAACAAAAAAAATACATTTTTTTGTTGTTGTTGCCTCTTACTATTGAGGCAATTACCTGATATGGATGCAATAAAACACCTTTCATTGTGACAAAAGATTCCACTGTGAAAAACAGTTATCGGAGAGAAATGGATCATGTCTGTCGACAATACCTACCTAATAGCTACTGTTTCATCTTATCCCTTCATCTACTGAGGGAAATGTTCCTTGATGAGACATGAATAGAACAATATCCCATCCCACAGATGTTGCTGATATAGATTCAAAGCAAACAGCAAAAAAAAACTTGTATTCTCTGATAACTTATAGTTTAGTTATGATCATGTTGTGGACATAACGTGTTACTTAAAGCATGGCCATTCAAACATAGTTTTGACTAGATGGTATACAGCTATGGACGGAAATTACTTTTCGTAGCAGGTTAGGAGAACTTACGCAGCAGGTGTGGAGAATGAGGTTAATGAGGCTAAGGTTAGGACAGTGGTTAGGAGAATTGGGTTACCCCCACCTTTCCTTCAGTCAAATGGTCAAATCGCCCTCTAGTGTCCTCATGGGTGGAATGATAATATTTTTCATAATTTCATAATTTCATAATTGATTAACATTATTTTAAAAGAGCTACCGAAAATCCTGTGATCCTATGTCAAACGGTTTATATATTTCAGGCTTCTGTGAAGTATATAAAGTATATAAAGTGTAAAATTGGGATGCTAACTCAACATGTAATGCATGTCCACTCTATATCTGACATGGTACAGGTGTCTTCTTTTTTTAAGCCCATAACCATGTGTGTGTGAGGTGTATACTTTAGTTTCAAAGTAGATTTGTTTAAGGCTACCAAGAAACCCTGTGTGACCCTGATTTAGCCCACTGCAGTAAAAGGTTAAGGTTAGGAAAAGGGTTTAGGCTTAGCTAAAATGCTGTCCTAACCTGCTATGAAAAGTCACTCCCGTCCGTAGCTGTACACCATCTAGCCACAACCTTCAAAACATCCTGGCCACAACAAAGATTTCCTCACTTCCTGCCCACTGCTGCTATTTTGAACAGGTCTCTCTTCCAAAAAGATTTGTTTATCTCAGTGAGACAAACCTGTATAAATAGAAGTTATGCAAAAGAGATTGGAGAAGCCGTCCTGTCTCCTTATCACTTCTGTATTTGCTAAAACAAACAGCTGATATATCAAAGTGTATCTATTTCAATCAAATGAGAGGTCCTGACCAACGCTGTTCCTCCTGGTTAGGACATAGACCAGGTGCTATGTTCAGCAGCTGATATATTAAAGAGGAAATTACATACAGTACATGGGTTGCAAAATTCTAGTAACTTTCCAAAAATTACAAGTTTTTCCAGAAACCCCGGTAGGAGAATTTCCGGATTTCCCTCCTAATTCCAATAATCTTTCAACCACGATTTCTGGAAAACCAGCATTCATCACATAGATACATCACTGTGAAGAAAAATGTCCACAATAAGAGAAACAGGATCATTACAAACCTGTCAATTTTTAACAATTGTCTGTCTGTCTGCCTCCCTCTCTGCCTCCCTCTCTGCCTCTGTCTGCCTGCCTCCCTCTCTGCATGCCTCCCTCTCTGCCTCTGTCTGTCTGCCTCCCTCTCTGCCTCTGTCTGTCTGCCTCTGGCTGCCTCCCTCTCTGCCTCTGTCTGCCTGCCTCCCTCTGTCTGCCTGCCTGTCTTCCTGCTGTGTTTGCCTGCCTCTCTACCTCTGTCTGCCTGCCTCCCTCTCTGCCTGTCTCTGTCGACCTGCCTGCCTGTCTACCTGCTGTGTCTGCCTCCCTCTCTGCCTCTGTCTGCCTGTCTCTGTCGATCTGCCTTCCTGTCTATCTGCCTGTCTGTGTGCCTGCTACCCTGCCAAGTCAATGGTAGTCTGTGTCCGTGACTGTGTCTGTGTCTATGTCTGTGTCTATGTCTATGTCCTCCGAGTTGACAAGTCTGTCCAAGTAGAACGTTAGTTTAACAACACATTAAGTCTCCTCTCCTCTGCTCTCCTCAGCCTGGCAGGCTGGCCCGGGGCCTGGGTGGAAAGCCGAGCGGACCCAAACACCGTGAATAAATCAGTCTGGGGTGACCTGAGCTGCATTGGGCCAGACTCTCCAGACTCCAAGCCCTCCCAGCTCTAACCTCCCCACCAGCCCTGGCCCAGCCCTCCCAGCTCTAACCCCCACACCAGCCCTGGCCCAGCCCTCCCAGCTCTAACCTCCCCACCAGCCCTGGCCCAGCCCTTCCAGCTCTAACCTCCCCACCAGCCCTGGCCCAGCCCTTCCAGCTCTAACCCCCACACCAGCCTTTGCCCAGCCCTCCCAGCTCTAATCTCCCCACCAGCCCTGGCCCAGCCCTCCCAGCTCTAACCTCCCCACCAGCCCTGGCCCAGCCCTCCCAGCTCTAACCTCCCCACCAGCCTTGGTCCAGCGCTTCCAGTTCTAACCTCCACACCAGCCCTGGCCCAGCCCTCCCAGCTCTAACCTCCACACCAGCCCTGGCCCAGCCCTGGCCCAGCCCTCCCAGTTCTAACCTCCACACCAGCCCTGGCCCAGCCCTTCCAGCTCTAACCCCCACACCAGCCTTGGCCCAGCCCTCCCAGCTCTAACCTCCCCACCAGCCTTGACCCAGCCCTCCCAGCTCTAACCTCCCCACCAGCGCTGGCCCAGCCCTTCCAGCTCTAACCCCCACACCAGCCTTGGCTCAGCCCTCCCAGTTCTAACCTCCACACCAGCCCTGGCCCAGCCCTTCCAGCTCTAACCCCCACACCAGCCTTGGCTCAGCCCTCCCAGTTCTAACCTCCACACCAGCCCTGGCCTGCTGACATGGCTGGCTGCCTGTCTTGCCTGTTTGTTCGTCTGTCTGTCTGTCTGTCTGTCTGTCTGTCTGTCGGGTTGTCTGTAGCAAAGGCTGTCTACTCACACACGCACATACACACACAAACACACACACACACACAGAGACAGACAGACAGACCAAATATGACAGTGTGTCCTTAGGGTTAAGATAACGATCACTGCAGTACGATAGTCGTTACCCTATGGTTGGGGAGTAACAGAGGACATGTCATCTATGAAGGTAAATCATTAACAATGATTTGAGCGTGCAGAATAGATTTGTAGTTGTAAACACAAATTGGAAGTGTCTAACTGATGAGTTGTGAACATGAAAGAATAATCTGTAGTTGTAAACACATTCTCAAACGTGTAACTGATGAGTTGTGAACATCATTTGTAGTACCAAAATAGACTAGGTAAAATAATTTTGCAAGCTATTTTTAAGCTAGCTAGCTAGCTAGCTTGATTCTGTATGGAGCCATAAATAGATAGCATAACCATTAGAAAATGAACCATTCACCTGCTAAGACCTAGCAACTTACAAACATTCCATGATTTATTGATCACCCAGTTAGATCTGGAGCTTTAGTAGAAACACGATTGAAGGTAGAAAATGATTTGTTTAGCTTTGACATTGGCTGTATTCTGTGAATCTGTACTGCCCTTTGATTAATGTATGTGCACTGAACAAAAATATGACTCGCGACCTGGATTTGGTCTTATGTAGCAACATTTGAATATTTTTTTATTTTTACAGTGGATAAAAGTAGAGACCAAGAGCTACAAAATGGTATATCATACACTGCATTTTTTGAGGAACAATCGGAAAGTAATTCTGCTTTGAAAGTTAATCAACTTGTAAACTCACTTTTGAGAAAATGGCCTTCGAATCGTTTTGGTACCTACTGGAGAGCTCTTCTTTGTCTCCACCCTCTTACGCTTTAGCCCCACCCATCTCATTTCGCTCTCAGCGCGTTCAGAACGCACATTTGACGCTCTGGCTGATGATTTGTTTACCTCTGGATAACATGAAAACAGCCTAACAAGCTCTGCTGGCAACAATTACATTCCGCTTTTTTTTGCCGACGTTTACTGACACCGGCCATATTCAACGCGTGATGTACACTTTAGCTTAAGACATGTAGCTAGCTAGCTAACCAATGAACCTAGCTAGTTGAACAACAATGAACATAGTGCCAAATCATGTCGTTACTACGCTTGCATGAATCTGCTTGGAGCTAACCAACCAGGTTCAATGTTAGCTAGCTAACATTAGACTGATTAGCAAAGTAAAAATGTTCTGTAAAATGTTATCAGGCTTTAATAATGCTCTTTGTAACTGTATGGCATGTTTAGATGTGCTTTATGAACAACACATACAAGTTGTATGTCATGTAAATCGTTACAGAACAATAAAGCTCTACTTTATATAAACAATTAAGCTCTACTTTATATAAACAATAAAGCTCTACTTTATATAAACATTTAAGCTCTACTTTATATAAACAATAAAGCTCTACTTTATATAAACAATTAAGCTCTACTTTATATAAACAATAAAGCTCTACTTTATATAAACAATAAAGCTCTACTTTATATAAACAATAAAGATCTACTTTATATAAACAATAAATCTCTACTTTAGGGACGACCACTCTTTAATTGCACGGTTCATTCATTTGGCCTTAAGACATGTTGCCTCCTGCAAAGGTGTTCCTTAAACAGGACGTCTTGGGCCAAGCACAGGAAAGCCAACGGATGACGTGACAGGCCACCAACGGTGAGACCACAGCCACCATGATGATCTCTGTTATTCCCGCCTTTTAACATTTAAAAAAACACTTTCCTTATTAACACCTGTGTGTTGTTGAACACTTTCCTTATTAACACCTGTGTGTTGTTGAACACTTTCCTTATTAACACCTGTGTGTTGTTGTACCAGCGTCAAGTTGTCAGCGTTTCAAATTCAGCCTTTTGAAAACCCGAGCGTAGAAATCTCTGAGCAAAGTGCACTCAAGGAAGTATGCTGATGAAATGTAACTGTTTGCCAACATTCAAGGGGGGGGGGGGGGGGGTAGAAGTCGAATCCTACAAAACAGAAACCTTTTACCTGTCCGACCACCAACTAAAAGGAGTGTTCGGTGGTTCACCTGACCCCTGACGGTAAAAGCTGTTTAGCTCCAGACAACCAGAACAGAACAGCTTCCTGAAACCTAAAGCTTTAGCTCAGAGGCTGTCAGCTGTGACAGACCCGTCCAGACCTCCACACTGTTACGAAAAAAACAAACCTTAGACCGTAATTGGAGGACTTTTAATTTGATGCTGTGGTATAAAGACAAGGTGTTGCTGGGATCGTTCTAGTTCCAGAGCTTTTAATTTGATGCTGTGGTATATAGAGAAGGTGTTGCTGGGATCGTTCTAGTTCCAGAGCTTTTAATTTGATGCTGTGGTATAAAGACAAGGTGTTGCTGGGATCGTTCTAGTTCCAGAGTTTGGTTTCGTAGCAGGTGACAGCTCCTTATTCAGATTATTTCATCTTTATATTTGATTTTTTGTTGTAGCTTGTTCTAATTAAAGGTCAACTGACCCTTGAAACAGCCTATGTGGGGTCAGAAACATTCATTCTAGTGTCAAAATTGACTACAAAGAGTAAAAAGGATAATTTTGGCCATTAAGTCAGTTTTGAGAAGTTCTGGAAAAACAGTGAAAGACCTGGAGAATTAACCCTCCGCCCATGTCCCTTAATGATGATGTGGTTGTCACTGACAAGGAGCGCATTGGCTGAGCTCTTTAATCACCCACTTCAATAAGTCAGGATTCCTACTTGACTCGGCCACGCCTCCTTGCCCATCCAACACTTCCTCATCTCCTAACCTCTTTCTAATGATGCTCCTCTCTCTATTTCCCACTGCCCCGCTTCTCCCTGCAGACGTCACTGAGTCTGATGTGCTAAAATAAGTCCTTAAAATTGACCCTAAAAAAGACATCCGGGTCAGATGGTTTAGACCCTTTCTTCTTTAAGTTTGCTGCCACTATCATCACCAGGGCATATCTCTGACCTTTATAACCTGTCTCTCCTCTCTGGGGAGGTTCCCATTGCTTGGAAGGCAGCCACGATGGGTCCTTTATTTAAAGGGGGAGATCAAGTTGATCCTAACTGTTATAGGCCTATTTCTATTTTGCCCTGTTTATCAAAAGTGTTGGAAAAATACTTGTCAATAATCAACTGACTGGCTTTCTTGATGTCTATAGTATTCTCTCTGGTATGCAATCTGGTTTCTGCTCAGGTACATTCAGGATACAGTGTTTGTCAGCAAGGACATTACAGTCAGCATCCAGACGTGTTTGTCAGTCAGAACATTACATTCTGAGTAAACAAAGTAATAATTAAGGGATTTTTTTTTTTTTTTTAAGTGTGCCCTCATCTTAGTCTCATTCATGTGTGTGTGTTTGTGTATGTGCCACAGGAGGCTGGTGAAGGGAAGACAGCTCATAATAATGGCTGGAATGGAATTGTATGAGTTCAATAACATTCCATTTATTCCGTTCCAGTCATTACTATGAGCCGTCCTCCCAAATTAAAGCGCCACCAGCCTCCCGTGGTGTGGTCGAAGTTCACGTTCGTTCTCAGTATGGCAGACAGAGAGCCAGGCACACTCTGCCAGCTGCAGGGTCAACAGGCCATGCCAGGGATCTTTCCCATAGGTTATCTTTCCCATAAAAATTGTGTACACAGAGGCTGGTGCGCACACACACACATGCGCTGGCATACACACACTCACACACACACACAGATTTGGAGGCTGCGGTTGAACTCTGCTGCGCTGCGTACTGTGAATGTTTTGGGAAATACAAGTGAGTTCTTAAACAGGGACTCATTCTATCAGGAGGTTAAAAGCAGAGCCAGACAGAAGACTAGTGTTACCAATATCAGATATATTCCTGAAGCAGATCACTGTCGTAAAGAAACAGATTCAGATCATTATCGTAAAGAAACAGATTCAGATCACTGTCGTAAAGAAACAGATTCCTATCACTATCGTAAAGAAACAGATTCAGATCACTACTGTAAAGAAACAGATTCCTATCACTATCGTAAAGAAACAGATTCAGATCACTGTCGTAAAGAAACAGATTCAGATCACTGTCGTAAAGAAACAGATTCATATCACTATCGTAAAGAAACAGATTCAGATCACTATCGTAAAGAAACAGATTCATATCACTATCGTAAAGAAACAGATTCATATCACTGTCGTAAAGAAACAGATTCAGATCACTATCGTAAAGAAACAGATTCAGTTCACTAGCGTAAAGAAACAGATTCAATAACCTGAGCTGTCAATTCTCAGTTTCTGTTAGAAGGTACATGTCTCTGTCGAGTCTGGTACTTTAAACCAGCCTTCAGGTTCACAGTGTCTGACAAAAACATCCAAAGTAAATTCAATAATATCAAAAAAAATGCTAACAATCTCTTCCTGTTTCGGCAATAAGATGTAAACATTATGTAAGTGGGTGAAGGAAGCGTTGCCCTTGAGTAGTCCGCCCCACAGCCAGAATATGACGAAACACTCCTAAAAGCAGCGTCTGTTGGCCTCTCGTACTCACACACACACGCACCTACACACACACACACACACACTAGAGATGGGCACAGTTAATCGAATATCCGGATGTCAGAAAAGGAAGTTATTATTTAATTATTTGAGTGAGAGTTCGTTTTTGGATAGGCCTAATTTAACAATGAAAAATATTTGTGTAAAATTAAATGAAACTATCCTTGTGACATTTTTTTTTTTACCTATAAGGATATACTATGACATTTGAAAGACTTAATTTAATAAAACAACAAAGTTTTGAAAGTAGTTTTTATAATGGTGCGTTGACCTACTGGCGCCGTACATTCAGCCCTCCTGGCTGCCCTGACAGTGGTTTGCTGTTGTCCCCACGTCAAATAGCAATTACACGCATGCACCTAACAGAGTTTCCACAAGACCTGAGACGGATCCAATGGCGGCCTGGCTGTCGGGAGCACCGGGACATTTCCCGGTGGCCTGAGGGTCGTTTTGGCCTGCGGTGAATAGTCCAGACCTGACACAGATCCAATATAAAACACTCATCCGAAAACCTTTCACAAACAACAACCTGTTGTATTATGGTGAAAATCAGACTTTTTTTGTTGCTGTTGTTGTTGATGTCGCTGGCAAATTATGGAGAAAAACACCTTGTCCTCTGTTTTATCTCTGCCTTATACATTCGCGTCCTTCTGATTGGTCGAGAGAGTGTCAAGAGCAATTTTCATTTTTATAGTATTTTACTACACCAACACCATCGCCCTCCCACCTCCAGGCTAACATTACAACTACACTCCAGAATAACAACGGCTCTATTCAATCAACTCATTAGAACAAGGCGTCTCTCTTTCCTCCAGTTTTTTCTCCATAATCTTTCAGGCAGATCATTTGTAGCTGGGGAAGAAGGAGAGAACTACTGGCTGTTGAGTGAGTAACGCAGGAACTGACCTGTGACCAGCTAGGGAGAAACCGGCCACGGCGAGGGTGCATTACTAGTCAGATACCGGTAACTACGGTAACTCGATACGGTGACAAAGTAAAAGAAAAAACACCAACATAAAGTGTATTAATAGGGCGTTGGGCCTCCACCAATCAGAACAGCTTCAATGCACCTTATGGTGTCTGGAACTCTATTTGAGAAATTTCATCATTTTGTTTTGTGTTTTCTTGATAATGGTGGACAACGCTGTCTCAAGTGCCGCTCCAGAATCTCCCCGTAAAGTGTTGAATTGGGTTGAGATCTGGTGACTGAGACGGCCCAGGGCATATGGTTTACATGGTTTTCATGCTCATCAAACCATTCCGTGATCACTCGTGCCCTGTGGATGGGAGCATTGTCATCCTATGGGGGCATAACCATGGTAGCCGAAATAATGGCCTGCCCAGCATGATTCTAAGCATGATGGGATGTTAATTGCTTAATTAACTCAGGTGCCACACCTGTGTGGAAGCACCTGCTTTAAGTATACTTTGTATCCCTCATTTACTCAAGGGTTTCCTTTATTCTGGCAGTTACCTGTATTGTCTTGAAAAATACATTTTGATCTCACTGAGACCAACCTGGATAAATAAACACGTGTTCTCTGTCTCTCTGTCTCTCTCTGTCTCTCTCTGTCTCTCTCTCTCTCTCTCTCTCTCTCTCTCTCTCTCTCTCTCTCTCTCTCTGTCTCTCTATGTGTGTCTCTCTCTCTGTCTCTCTCTGTCTCTCTGTCTCTCTGTCTCTCTGTCTCTCTCTCTCTCTCTCTCTCTCTCTCAGCACCGTCTTATGACCCCACACAACCACATAACCCCATATCCCATTTGAGGTGGTTTACACGCCACCCTTCACTGCACTGACAACAGAGAGAGAGAGAGAGGGAGCGGGGGTTAGGGTTCGGTGGAAAGGGATGGAGGGGCATCCCGTCCCACCCCGCTCCCACTGGAAGGAAGCATTAAGGCGTTAAGGTTAGCTAACACGGGAAAGTCATCTCCTCAAATATCAGAGTCCCCCTAGCCTTGTTTGCCAAGGTAGTGAACATACCAGTTGCCTGTAAAGTGGCCCCAGGGTAATGAGAGGAGCACTTACCCTATCTATAATAGATACACTACATGGACCAGATTATGTGGACACCTCCCTCGTCGAACATCTCATTCCAAAATCATGGGCATTAATATGGAGTTGGTTCCCACTTTGCTGCTATAATAGCAAAGGGGGGGGGGGTGGGGGTATGAGAGGCCTAGAGGTCCCAGAGAGGGGGACTTCCAACAGAGGTCCTAGAAGATATGAGAGGCCTAGAGGTCCCAGAGAGAGGGACTTCCAACAGAGGTCCTAGAAGATATGAGAGGCCTAGAGGTCCCAGAGAGAGGGACTTCCAACAGAGGTCCTAGAAGATATGAGAGGCCTAGAGGTCCCAGAGAGAGGGACTTCCAACATAGGTCCCAGAAGATATGAGAGGCCTAGAGGTCCCAGAGAGAGGGACTTCCAACAGAGGTCCCAGAAGATATGAGAGGCCTAGAGGTCCCAGAGAGAGGGACTTCCAACAGAGGTCCTAGAAGATATGAGAGGCCTAGAGGTCCCAGAAGATATGATAGGCCTAGATGTCCCAGAGAGAGGGACTTCCAACGGAGGTCCCAGAAGATATGATAGGCCTAGATGTCCCAGAGAGAGGGACTTCCAACGGAGGTCCCAGAAGACATTGTGTGTGCCCCAAATGGCACCCTACAGTGCAAAGCTGGTTTCATTCCAGGTGACTACCTCATGAAGCTGGTTGAGAGAATGCCAAGAGTGTGCAAAGCTGTTATCAAGGCAAAAGGTGGCTACTTTGAAGAATCTAAAATCTAAAATATATTTTGATTTGTTTAATACTTGTTTGGTTACTACATGATTCCATATGTGTTATTTCATAGTTCTGATGTCTTCACTATTATTCTACAATGTAGAAAATAGAAAAATAAAGAAAAACCCTGGAATGAGTAGGTGTGTCTAAACTTTTGACTGGTACTGTATATTCAAAGGGGAGTCAGGAAGCCTAGCTGTTAAGAGAGTTGGGCCAGTAACTGAAAGGTCGCTGGTTCGAATCCCAGAGCCGACTAGGTGAAAAATCTGAACCTGTGCTAGCCAAAAAATGAAGACTTCAGAGCCACCCTCCCACCACCGCCTTTGCCTATAGATCTCAGATTTACTGTCATGCTCAGCCTCAGAGGGGGAAAGAGGAGTGAGAGAGGAACGTTGAAGGGAGTTCGGAGCTCCCCAAATCCCCAGCTCTGTGCAGGTTCAAAGTGATTCTCTGGTCTGTACACTGTTCCGTGCCTCTCCTCCAAAGCTAGTCAACAGAGTGCTGGCCAGAACAGCATCATAAATTGCTAACTGACGGCACAGGGACAATAGCTAACTGACGGCACAGGGACACTAGCTAACTGACGGCACAGGGACACTAGCTAACTGACGGAACAGGGACACTAGCTAACTGACGGCACAGGGACACTAGCTAACTGACGGAACAGGGACACTAGCTAACTGACGGCACAGGGACACTAGCTAACTGACGGCACAGGGACACTAGCTGACTGACGGCACAGGGACACTAGCTGAATGACGGCACAGGGACACTAGCTAACTGACGGCACAGGGACACTAGCTAACTGACGGCACAGGGACACTAGCTAACTGACGGCACAGGGACACTAGCTGCTGACGGCACAGGGACACTAGCTAACTGACGGCACAGGGACACTAGCTAACTGACGGCACAGGGACACTAGCTAACTGACGGCACAGGGACACTAGCTGACTGACGGCACAGGGACACTAGCTAACTGACGGCACAGGGACACTAGCTGACTGACGGCACAGGGACACTAGCTGACTGACGGCACAGGGACACTAGCTAACTGACGGCACAGGGACACTAGCTGCTGACGGCACAGGGACACTAGCTGACTGACGGCACAGGGACACTAGCTAACTGACGGCACAGGGACACTAGCTAACTGACGGCACAGGGACACTAGCTAACTGACGGCACAGGGACACTAGCTAACTGATGGGACAGGGACACTAGCTAACTGACGGCATAAGGACACTAGCTGACTGACGGCACAGGGACACTAGCTACTGACGGCACAGGGACACTAGCTAACTGACGGCACAGGGACACTAGCTAACTGACGGCACAGGGACACTAGCTGACTGACGGCACAGGGACACTAGCTGACTGACGGCACAGGAACACTAGCTGACTGACGGCACAGGGACACTAGCTGACTGACGGCACAGGGACACTAGCTACTGACGGCACAGGGACACTAGCTGCTGCGAAAAGTTTGAAGGCGTGGAACAACGCTACAGCACTTAAGGCCTCAGGCCGCGATAATGGACTTTCCATATAGGAGAGAGATGAAGAGAGAGAGAGGGAGAAAGAGGAGAGGGGCATAGAGACAGAGGAGAGAGAGAGGAGAGGGACAGAGAGACAGAGGAGAGAGAGGAGAGGGACAGAGAGAGAGAGGAGAGGGACAGAGAGACAGAGGAGAGAGATGCAGAAGAGAGAGAGGGAGAGAGAGAAAGGAGAGGGACAGAGAGACAGAGGAGAGAGATGAAGAGGAGAGAGAGGGAGAGAGGAGAGAGGGAGAGATGCAGATGAGAGAGAGTGAGAGAGATGAAGAGGAGAGAGAGGGAGAGAGAGAGAGGAGAGGGACAGAGAGACAGAGGAGAGAGATGAAGAGGAGAGAGAGGAGAGAGGGAGAGATGCAGATGAGAGAGAGTGAGAGAGAAAGGAGAGAGAGATGAAATCTGTTGTAGCCCCCTCGTGCAGTTACCAGTCGTGATGGATCAGCAGGGTTCCGTGTACTAAACGGGTCCAGGCCAATTGGCAAAAATAAAAATAAAAAATACTGCCAAACATACCCTCGTAAAACTGATTATCCTACCGATCCTTGACTTCGGCGATGGCATTTGCAAAATAGCCTTCAACACTCTACTCAGCAAATTGGATGCAGTCTATCAAAGTGCCATCCGTTTTGTCACCAAAGCCCCATATACTACCCACCACTGCGACCTGTATGCTCTCGTTGGCTGGCCCTCGCTTCATATTCGTCGCCAAACCCACTGGCTCCAGGTCATCTATAAGTATTTTCTAGGTAAAGCCCCACCTTATCTCAGCTCACTGGTCACCATAGCAACACCCACCCGTAGCACGCGCTCCAGCAGGTATATCTCACTGGTCATCCCCAAAGCCAATTCCTACTTTGGCCGCCTTTCCTTCCAGTTCTCTGCTGCCAATGACTGGAACGAACTGCAAAATCACTGAAGCTGGAGACTCATATCTCCCTCACTAACTTTAAGCACCAGCTGTCAGAGCAGCTCACAGATCACTGCACCTGTACATAGCCCATCTGTAAATAGCCCATCCAACTACCTCATCCCCATATTGTTATTTAATTTTTTTCTCTCCTTTGCACCCCAGTATCTCTACTTACATACTCATCTTCTGCACATCTATCACTCCAGTGTTAAATTGCTATATTGTAATTATTTCACCACACCGGCCTATTTTGTCACGAATCCCGCTTCCTGAGTCTGGGTTTGCCTGTGTGTCTGTCCTGGAGTGTGTTTCAGGTGTCCTGGAACGCACCCTGTCTGGTTGCCGGGCGAATTAGCTCGTTGGGAGATTGATGTTCACCCGCACCTGTTTCCCATCAGTAATCTGCACACCTGTCCTGATCATCATCTCTTCCCTTCAAAAGCTCTGACCTGACTTCCATTCCCTGCCGGATCGTTAGCCATGAACAGTATGTTGTGCCTTAGTATCAGACTCCAGTTGGATAGTATTTGTTTTGTTGTTTTCGTTTACTTATTGCTTGCCTTGAACTTACCTCTGTTTGTTTTGCCTTCAGTTACTCACCTGGATCATTCTCTCCATTCCCGCCTGGTTGACTCAACTACTCCATTGGATTCACCTATTTCCTCTCATCAATTCTCCACCACTGCCCGCTACGCCATCTGGATATATCTACCTTTTCACATTTAATTGTAAATAAATACTCACCTTCTTCCTACGCTCCTTGTCCTGGTCTGCTTCTGGGTTCGATCTTGAAAGATCGTGACATATTTATTGCCTTACCTCCCTTATCTTACCTCATTTGTACACACTGTATATAGACTTTTTATATTGTATTATTGACCTGTATGTTTGTTTATTCCATGTGTAACTCTGTGTTGCTGTTTGTGTCACACTGCTTTGCTTTATCTTGGCCAGGTCGCAGTTGTAAATGAGAACTTGTTTTCAACTGGCCTACCTGGTTAAATAAAGGTGAAATAAAATTTGAAAAATAAAAATAGGGAATATTTAAATAATGCTATGTAACTGAATGCCTAGAAGAGGATCTTATCCATGAACATCACAATAACGGTGCAGAACGTTTGATTTGCCACAAGTTCTGCTAAAACCATTGAAAACTATGTGAGGTTTTCAAGGGATTGTCAAATAAATTCAAATCAAATTGTATTTATCACAAGCGCCGTGAAATGCTAACTTACAACAACAATACTTACTTAATACTTTATACTTCACCAACAATGCAGTTTTAAGAAAATAGAGTTTAGAAAATATTTACTTAATTGAAAAAGAAAGTAACAATTAAATAACAATTATGAGGTTAAATACAGGGGGTACCGGTACATATATAAATGTCACAATTATTGGGGTTTAATATGATCACCTCTTGAAGAGTAAGAACTACTACTTCAGAAATACTGCATCAGAACTACTACATCAGAACTACTGCATCAGAACTATCAGAACTACTACATCAGAACTACTGCATCAGAACTATCAGAACTACTACATCAGAACTACTGCATCAGAACTATCAGAACTACTACATCAGAACTACTACATCAGAACTACTACACCAGAACTATCAGAACTACTACATCAGAACTATCAGAACTACTGCATCAGAACTATCAGAACTACTTCATCAGAACTACTACATCAGAACTATCAGAACTACTGCATCAGAACTACTACATCAGAACTATCAGAACTACTACATCAGAACTACTACATCAGAACTACTACATCAGAACTACTACATCAGAACTATCAGAACTACTACATCAGAACTATCAGAACTACTTCATCAGAACTACTACATCAGAACTACTACATCAGAACTACTACATCAGAACTACTACATCAGAACTATCAGAACTACTACATCAGAACTATCAGAACTACTTCATCAGAACTACTACATCAGAACTACTACATCAGAACTATCAGAACTACTACATCAGAACTATCAGAACTACTACATCAGAACTATCAGAACTACTACATCAGAACTACTACATCAGAACTACTACATCAGAACTACTACATCAGAACTACTGCATCAGAACTACTACATCAGAACTATCAGAACTACTACATCAGAACTACTACATCAGAACTACTACATCAGAACTACTACATCAGAACTACTACATCAGAACTACTACATCAGAACTATCAGAACTACTACATCAGAACTATCAGAACTACTACATCAGAACTATCAGAACTACTACATCAGAACTACTACATCAGAACTACTACATCAGAACTACTACATCAGAACTACTGCATCAGAACTACTACATCAGAACTATCAGAACTACTACATCAGAACTACTACATCAGAACTACTACATCAGAACTACTACATCAGAACTATCAGAACTACTGCATCAGAACTATCAGAACTACTACATCAGAACTATCAGAACTACTGCATCAGAACTACTACATCAGAACTATCAGAACTACTACATCAGAACTATCAGAACTACTACATCAGAACTACTACATCAGAACTACTACATCAGAACTACTACATCAGAACTACTGCATCAGAACTACTACATCAGAACTATCAGAACTACTACATCAGAACTACTACATCAGAACTACTACATCAGAACTACTACATCAGAACTATCAGAACTACTGCATCAGAACTATCAGAACTACTACATCAGAACTATCAGAACTACTACATCAGAACTATCAGAACTACTACATCAGAACTACTACATCAGAACTACTACATCAGAACTACTACATCAGAACCACTACATCAGAACTACTGCATCAGAACTATCAGAACTACTGCATCAGAGTTATCAGAACTACTACATCAGAACTACTGCATCAGAACTATCAGAACTACTACATCAGAACTACTACATCAGAACTATCAGAACTATCAGAACTATCAGAACCACTACATCAGAACTACTACTTCATAACTACTACATCAGAACTATCAGAACTACTACATCAGAACTACTACACCAGAACTACTACATCAGAACTACTACATCAGAACTATCAGAACTACTACATCAGAACTATCAGAACTACTGCATCAGAACTATCAGAACTACTACATCAGAACTACTACATCAGAACTATCAGAACTACTGCATCAGAACTACTACATCAGAACTACTACATCAGAACTACTACATCAGAACTACTACATCAGAACTATCAGAACTATCAGAACTACTACATCAGAACTACTACATCAGAACTATCAGAACTACTACATCAGAACTATCAGAACTACTACATCAGAACTACTACACCAGAACTACTACATCAGAACTACTGCATCAGAACTATCAGAAATACTGCATCAGAACTACTACATCAGAACTATCAGAACTATCAGAACTACTACATCAGAACTACTACATCAGAACTATCAGAACTACTACATCAGAACTACTACATCAGAACTACTACACCAGAACTACTACATCAGAACTATCAGAACTACTACATCAGAACTACTACATCAGAACTACTACATCAGAACTACTACACCAGAACTACTACATCAGAACTATCAGAACTACTACATCAGAACTACTACACCAGAACTACTACATCAGAACTATCAGAACTACTACATCAGAACTACTACATCAGAACTACTACATCAGAACTACTACATCAGAACTACTACATCAGAACTATCAGAACTACTACATCAGAACTATCAGAACTACTACATCAGAACTACTACATCAGAACTACTACATCAGAACTACTACATCAGAACTATCAGAACTACTACATCAGAACTATCAGAACTACTACATCAGAACTACTACATCAGAACTACTACATCAGAACTACTGCATCAGAACTATCAGAACTACTACATCAGAACTATCAGAACTACTACATCAGAACTATCAGAACTACTACATCAGAACTATCAGAACTACTACATCAGAACTACTACATCAGAACTACTGCATCAGAACTATCAGAACTACTACATCAGAACTATCAGAACTACTACATCAGAACTACTACATCAGAACTATCAGAACTACTACATCAGAACTACTGCATCAGAACTATCAGAAATACTGCATCAGAACTACTACATCAGAACTATCAGAACTACTACATCAGAACTATCAGAACTACTACATCAGAACTACTACATCAGAACTACTGCATCAGAACTATCAGAACTACTACATCAGAACTATCAGAACTACTACATCAGAACTACTACATCAGAACTACTGCATCAGAACTATCAGAACTACTACATCAGAACTATCAGAACTACTACATCAGAACTATCAGAACTACTACATCAGAACTACTACATCAGAACTATCAGAACTACTGCATCAGAACTACTACATCAGAACTATCAGAACTACTACATCAGAACTACTACACCAGAACTATCAGAACTACTACATCAGAACTACTACATCATAACTACTACATCAGAACTATCAGAACTACTACATCAGAACTATCAGAACTACTGCATCAGAACTCCTACATCAGAACTATCAGAACTACTACATCAGAACTACTACACCAGAACTATCAGAACTACTACATCAGAACTACTGCATCAGAACTATCAGAACTACTACATCAGAACTATCAGAACTACTACATCAGAACTACTACATCAGAACTACTGCATCAGAACTACTACATCAGAACTACTGCATCAGAACTATCAGAACTACTACATCAGAACTATCAGAACTACTGCATCAGAACTACTACATCAGAACTACTGCATCAGAACTACTGCATCAGAACTACTACATCAGAACTATCAGAACTACTACATCAGAACTACTACACCAGAACTATCAGAACTACTACATCAGAACTACTACACCAGAACTATCAGAACTACTACATCAGAACTATCAGAACTACTACATCAGAACTACTACACCAGAACTATCAGAACTACTACATCAGAACTACTACATCAGAACTACTACACCAGAACTATCAGAACTACTACATCAGAACCATCAGAACTACTACACCAGAACTACTACTTCATAACTACTACATCAGAACTATCAGAACTATCAGAACTACTACATCAGAACTACTGCATCAGAACTACTGCATCAGAACTACTGCATCAGAACTATCAGAACTACTACATCAGAACTACTACATCAGAACTACTGCATCAGAACTACTACATCAGAACTACTACATCAGAACTATCAGAACTACTTCATCAGAACTATCAGAACTATCAGAACTACTACATCAGAACTATCAGAACTACTACATCAGAACTACTACATCAGAACTATCAGAACTACTACATCAGAACTATCAGAACTACTACATCAGAACTACTACATCAGAACTACTACATCAGAACTATCAGAACTACTACATCAGAACTATCAGAACTACTACATCAGAACTACTACATCAGAACTATCAGAACTACTACATCAGAACTACTACATCAGAACTATCAGAACTACTGCATCAGAACTACTACATCAGAACTATCAGAACTACTACATCATAACTACTGCATCAGAACTATCAGAACTACTACATCAGAAATACTACATCAGAACTACTACATCAGAACTACTGCATCAGAACTACTACATCAGAACTATCAGAACTACTACATCAGAACTACTGTATCAGAACTACTACATCAGAACTACTGCATCAGAACTATCAGAACTACTACATCAGAACTACTACATCAGAACTATCAGAACTACTACATCAGAACTATCAGAACTACTACATCAGAACTACTACATCAGAACTACTACATCAGAACTACTGCATCAGAACTACTACATCAGAACTATCAGAACTACTACATCAGAACTACTACATCAGAACTACTACATCAGAACTACTACATCAGAACTATCAGAACTACTGCATCAGAACTATCAGAACTACTACATCAGAACTATCAGAACTACTACATCAGAACTATCAGAACTACTACATCAGAACTACTACATCAGAACTACTACATCAGAACTACTACATCAGAACCACTACATCAGAACTACTGCATCAGAACTATCAGAACTACTGCATCAGAGTTATCAGAACTACTACATCAGAACTACTGCATCAGAACTATCAGAACTACTACATCAGAACTACTACATCAGAACTATCAGAACTATCAGAACTATCAGAACCACTACATCAGAACTACTACTTCATAACTACTACATCAGAACTATCAGAACTACTACATCAGAACTACTACACCAGAACTACTACATCAGAACTACTACATCAGAACTATCAGAACTACTACATCAGAACTATCAGAACTACTGCATCAGAACTATCAGAACTACTACATCAGAACTACTACATCAGAACTATCAGAACTACTGCATCAGAACTACTACATCAGAACTACTACATCAGAACTACTACATCAGAACTACTACATCAGAACTATCAGAACTATCAGAACTACTACATCAGAACTACTACATCAGAACTATCAGAACTACTACATCAGAACTATCAGAACTACTACATCAGAACTACTACACCAGAACTACTACATCAGAACTACTGCATCAGAACTATCAGAAATACTGCATCAGAACTACTACATCAGAACTATCAGAACTATCAGAACTACTACATCAGAACTACTACATCAGAACTATCAGAACTACTACATCAGAACTACTACATCAGAACTACTACACCAGAACTACTACATCAGAACTATCAGAACTACTACATCAGAACTACTACATCAGAACTACTACATCAGAACTACTACACCAGAACTACTACATCAGAACTATCAGAACTACTACATCAGAACTACTACACCAGAACTACTACATCAGAACTATCAGAACTACTACATCAGAACTACTACATCAGAACTACTACATCAGAACTACTACATCAGAACTACTACATCAGAACTATCAGAACTACTACATCAGAACTATCAGAACTACTACATCAGAACTACTACATCAGAACTACTACATCAGAACTACTACATCAGAACTATCAGAACTACTACATCAGAACTATCAGAACTACTACATCAGAACTACTACATCAGAACTACTACATCAGAACTACTGCATCAGAACTATCAGAACTACTACATCAGAACTATCAGAACTACTACATCAGAACTATCAGAACTACTACATCAGAACTATCAGAACTACTACATCAGAACTACTACATCAGAACTACTGCATCAGAACTATCAGAACTACTACATCAGAACTATCAGAACTACTACATCAGAACTACTACATCAGAACTATCAGAACTACTACATCAGAACTACTGCATCAGAACTATCAGAAATACTGCATCAGAACTACTACATCAGAACTATCAGAACTACTACATCAGAACTATCAGAACTACTACATCAGAACTACTACATCAGAACTACTGCATCAGAACTATCAGAACTACTACATCAGAACTATCAGAACTACTACATCAGAACTACTACATCAGAACTACTGCATCAGAACTATCAGAACTACTACATCAGAACTATCAGAACTACTACATCAGAACTATCAGAACTACTACATCAGAACTACTACATCAGAACTATCAGAACTACTGCATCAGAACTACTACATCAGAACTATCAGAACTACTACATCAGAACTACTACACCAGAACTATCAGAACTACTACATCAGAACTACTACATCATAACTACTACATCAGAACTATCAGAACTACTACATCAGAACTATCAGAACTACTGCATCAGAACTCCTACATCAGAACTATCAGAACTACTACATCAGAACTACTACACCAGAACTATCAGAACTACTACATCAGAACTACTGCATCAGAACTATCAGAACTACTACATCAGAACTATCAGAACTACTACATCAGAACTACTACATCAGAACTACTGCATCAGAACTACTACATCAGAACTACTGCATCAGAACTATCAGAACTACTACATCAGAACTATCAGAACTACTGCATCAGAACTACTACATCAGAACTACTGCATCAGAACTACTGCATCAGAACTACTACATCAGAACTATCAGAACTACTACATCAGAACTACTACACCAGAACTATCAGAACTACTACATCAGAACTACTACACCAGAACTATCAGAACTACTACATCAGAACTATCAGAACTACTACATCAGAACTACTACACCAGAACTATCAGAACTACTACATCAGAACTACTACATCAGAACTACTACACCAGAACTATCAGAACTACTACATCAGAACCATCAGAACTACTACACCAGAACTACTACTTCATAACTACTACATCAGAACTATCAGAACTATCAGAACTACTACATCAGAACTACTGCATCAGAACTACTGCATCAGAACTACTGCATCAGAACTATCAGAACTACTACATCAGAACTACTACATCAGAACTACTGCATCAGAACTACTACATCAGAACTACTACATCAGAACTATCAGAACTACTTCATCAGAACTATCAGAACTATCAGAACTACTACATCAGAACTATCAGAACTACTACATCAGAACTACTACATCAGAACTATCAGAACTACTACATCAGAACTATCAGAACTACTACATCAGAACTACTACATCAGAACTACTACATCAGAACTATCAGAACTACTACATCAGAACTATCAGAACTACTACATCAGAACTACTACATCAGAACTATCAGAACTACTACATCAGAACTACTACATCAGAACTATCAGAACTACTGCATCAGAACTACTACATCAGAACTATCAGAACTACTACATCATAACTACTGCATCAGAACTATCAGAACTACTACATCAGAAATACTACATCAGAACTACTACATCAGAACTACTGCATCAGAACTACTACATCAGAACTATCAGAACTACTACATCAGAACTACTGTATCAGAACTACTACATCAGAACTACTGCATCAGAACTATCAGAACTACTACATCAGAACTACTACATCAGAACTATCAGAACTACTACATCAGAACTATCAGAACTACTACATCAGAACTACTACATCAGAACTATCAGAACTACTACATCAGAACTATCAGAACTACTACATCAGAACTATCAGAACTACTACATCAGAACTATCAGAACTACTACATCAGAACTACTAAATCAGAACTACTACATCAGAACTATTACATCAGAACTATTACATCAGAACTATCAGAACTACTACATCAGAACTACTACATCAGAACTACTACATCAGAACTACTACATCAGAACTATCAGAACTACTACATCAGAAATACTGCATCAGAACTACTACATCAGAACTATCAGAACTACTACATCAGAACTACTACATCAGAACTACTACATCAGAACTATCAGAACTACTACATCAGAACTATCAGAACTACTACATCAGAACTACTACACCAGAACTACTACACCAGAACTACTACATCAGAACTATCAGAACTACTACATCAGAACTATCAGAACTACTACATCAGAACTACTACATCAGAACTATCAGAACTACTACATCAGAACTATCAGAACTACTACATCAGAACTACTGCATCAGAACTACTACATCAGAACTATCAGAACTACTTCATCAGAACTACTACATCAGAACTACTACATCAGAACTACTACATCAGAACTACTACATCAGAACTACTACATCAGAACTACTACATCAGAACTATCAGAACTACTACATCAGAACTACTACATCAGAACTACTGCATCAGAACTACTGCATCAGAACTATCAGAACTACTGCATCAGAACTATCAGAACTACTACATCAGAACTATCAGAACTACTACATCAGAACTATCAGAACTACTACATCAGAACTATCAGAACTACTACATCAGAACTACTACATCAGAACTATCAGAACTACTACATCAGAACTATCAGAACTACTACATCAGAACTACTACATCAGAACTATCAGAACTACTACATCAGAACTACTACATCAGAACTATCAGAACTACTACATCAGAACTATCAGAACTACTACATCAGAACTACTACATCAGAACTACTACATCAGAACTATCAGAACTACTTCATCAGAACTATCAGAACTACTGCATCAGAACTATCAGAACTACTACATCAGAACTATCAGAACTACTACATCAGAACTACTACATCAGAACTATCAGAACTACTACATCAGAACTATCAGAACT
The DNA here is from genome assembly GCF_029448725.1 of Salvelinus fontinalis. Taxonomy (NCBI): domain Eukaryota; kingdom Metazoa; phylum Chordata; class Actinopteri; order Salmoniformes; family Salmonidae; genus Salvelinus; species Salvelinus fontinalis. Next base: position 45,952,676 of record NC_074692.1, read on the forward strand.
ACTTCATCAGAACTATCAGAACTACTACATCAGAACTATCAGAACTACTTCATCAGAACTACTTCATCAGAACTACTACATCAGAACTACTACATCAGAACTACTACATCAGAACTACTACATCAGAACTACTACATCAGAACTACTACATCAGAACTATCAGAACTACTACATCAGAACTACTACATCAGAACTATCAGAACTACTACATCAGAACTATCAGAACTACTTCATCAGAACTATCAGAACTACTACATCAGAACTACTTCATCAGAACTACTACATCAGAACTACTACATCAGAACTACTACATCAGAACTACTACATCAGAACTATCAGAACTACTACATCAGAACTACTACATCAGAACTATCAGAACTACTACATCAGAACTATCAGAACTACTTCATCAGAACTATCAGAACTACTTCATCAGAACTACTTCATCAGAACTACTGCATCAGAACTACTACATCAGAACTACTACATCAGAACTACTACATCAGAACTATCAGAACTACTACATCAGAACTACTACATCAGAACTATCAGAACTACTACATCAGAACTATCAGAACTACTTCATCAGAACTATCAGAACTACTACATCAGAACTATCAGAACTACTTCATCAGAACTACTTCATCAGAACTACTGCATCAGAACTACTACATCAGAACTATCAGAACTACTACATCAGAACTATCAGAACTACTTCATCAGAACTATCAGAACTACTACATCAGAACTATCAGAACTACTACATCAGAACTATCAGAACTACTTCATCAGAACTATCAGAACTACTACATCAGAACTATCAGAACTACTACATCAGAACTACTGCATCAGAACTATCAGAACTACTACATCAGAACTATCAGAACTACTACATCAGAACTATCAGAACTACTACATCAGAACTACTACATCAGAACTACTACATCAGAACTACTGCATCAGAACTACTGCATCAGAACTACTACATCAGAACTACTACATCAGAACTATCAGAACTACTACATCAGAACTATCAGAACTACTACATCAGAACTATCAGAACTACTACATCAGAACTACTGCATCAGAACTATCAGAACTACTACATCAGAACTATCAGAACTACTACATCAGAACTATCAGAACTACTACATCAGAACTACTGCATCAGAACTACTGCATCAGAACTATCAGAACTACTACATCAGAACTACTGCATCAGAACTACTGCATCAGAACTACTACATCAGAACTATCAGAACTACTACATCAGAACTACTACATCAGAACTATCAGAACTACTACATCAGAACTATCAGAACTACTACATCAGAACTATCAGAACTACTACATCAGAACTACTGCATCAGAACTATCAGAACTACTACATCAGAACTATCAGAACTACTACATCAGAACTATCAGAACTACTACATCAGAACTACTGCATCAGAACTACTACATCAGAACTACTACATCAGAACTACTACATCAGAACTACTGCATCAGAACTACTGCATCAGAACTATCAGAAATACTACATCAGAACTACTACATCAGAACTACTACATCAGAACTACTACATCAGAACTACTACATCAGAACTACTGCATCAGAACTACTGCATCAGAACTACTACATCAGAACTACTGCATCAGAACTATCAGAACTACTACATCAGAACTATCAGAACTACTGCATCAGAACTACTGCATCAGAACTACTACATCAGAACTATCAGAACTACTACATCAGAACTATCAGAACTACTACATCAGAACTACTACATCAGAACTATCAGAACTACTACATCAGAACTACTACATCAGAACTACTACATCAGAACTATCAGAACTACTACATCAGAACTACTACATCAGAACTACTACATCAGAACTATCAGAACAACTACATCAGAACTATCAGAACTACTACATCAGAACTATCAGAACTACTACATCAGAACTACTACATCAGAACTACTACATCAGAACTACTACATCAGAACTACTACATCAGAACTACTGCATCAGAACTACTACATCAGAACTATCAGAACTACTACATCAGAACTACTACATCAGAACTACTACATCAGAACTACTACATCAGAACTATCAGAACTACTGCATCAGAACTATCAGAACTACTACATCAGAACTATCAGAACTACTGCATCAGAACTACTACATCAGAACTACTACATCAGAACTACTACATCAGAACTATCAGAACTACTGCATCAGAACTATCAGAACTACTACATCAGAACTATCAGAACTACTACATCAGAACTATCAGAACTACTACATCAGAACTACTACATCAGAACTACTACATCAGAACTACTACATCAGAACCACTACATCAGAACTACTGCATCAGAACTATCAGAACTACTGCATCAGAGTTATCAGAACTACTACATCAGAACTACTGCATCAGAACTATCAGAACTACTACATCAGAACTACTAGATCAGAACTATCAGAACTATCAGAACTATCAGAACCACTACATCAGAACTACTACTTCATAACTACTACATCAGAACTATCAGAACTACTACATCAGAACTACTACACCAGAACTACTACATCAGAACTACTACATCAGAACTATCAGAACTACTACATCAGAACTATCAGAACTACTGCATCAGAACTATCAGAACTACTACATCAGAACTACTACATCAGAACTATCAGAACTACTGCATCAGAACTACTACATCAGAACTACTACATCAGAACTACTACATCAGAACTACTACATCAGAACTATCAGAACTATCAGAACTACTACATCAGAACGACTACATCAGAACTATCAGAACTACTACATCAGAACTATCAGAACTACTACATCAGAACTACTACACCAGAACTACTACATCAGAACTACTGCATCAGAACTATCAGAAATACTGCATCAGAACTACTACATCAGAACTATCAGAACTATCAGAACTACTACATCAGAACTACTACATCAGAACTATCAGAACTACTACATCAGAACTATCAGAACTACTACATCAGAACTACTACACCAGAACTACTACATCAGAACTATCAGAACTACTACATCAGAACTACTACATCAGAACTACTACATCAGAACTACTACACCAGAACTACTACATCAGAACTATCAGAACTACTACATCAGAACTACTACACCAGAACTACTACATCAGAACTATCAGAACTACTACATCAGAACTACTACATCAGAACTACTACATCAGAACTACTACATCAGAACTACTACATCAGAACTACTACATCAGAACTATCAGAACTACTACATCAGAACTATCAGAACTACTACATCAGAACTACTACATCAGAACTACTACATCAGAACTACTACATCAGAACTATCAGAACTACTACATCAGAACTATCAGAACTACTACATCAGAACTACTACATCAGAACTACTACATCAGAACTACTGCATCAGAACTATCAGAACTACTACATCAGAACTATCAGAACTACTACATCAGAACTATCAGAACTACTACATCAGAACTATCAGAACTACTACATCAGAACTACTACATCAGAACTACTGCATCAGAACTATCAGAACTACTACATCAGAACTATCAGAACTACTACATCAGAACTACTACATCAGAACTATCAGAACTACTACATCAGAACTACTGCATCAGAACTATCAGAAATACTGCATCAGAACTACTACATCAGAACTATCAGAACTACTACATCAGAACTATCAGAACTACTACATCAGAACTACTACATCAGAACTACTGCATCAGAACTATCAGAACTACTACATCAGAACTATCAGAACTACTACATCAGAACTACTACATCAGAACTACTGCATCAGAACTATCAGAACTACTACATCAGAACTATCAGAACTACTACATCAGAACTATCAGAACTACTACATCAGAACTACTACATCAGAACTATCAGAACTACTGCATCAGAACTACTACATCAGAACTATCAGAACTACTACATCAGAACTACTACACCAGAACTATCAGAACTACTACATCAGAACTACTACATCATAACTACTACATCAGAACTATCAGAACTACTACATCAGAACTATCAGAACTACTGCATCAGAACTCCTACATCAGAACTATCAGAACTACTACATCAGAACTACTACACCAGAACTATCAGAACTACTACATCAGAACTACTGCATCAGAACTATCAGAACTACTACATCAGAACTATCAGAACTACTACATCAGAACTACTACATCAGAACTACTGCATCAGAACTACTACATCAGAACTACTGCATCAGAACTATCAGAACTACTACATCAGAACTATCAGAACTACTGCATCAGAACTACTACATCAGAACTACTGCATCAGAACTACTGCATCAGAACTACTACATCAGAACTATCAGAACTACTACATCAGAACTACTACACCAGAACTATCAGAACTACTACATCAGAACTACTACACCAGAACTATCAGAACTACTACATCAGAACTATCAGAACTACTACATCAGAACTACTACACCAGAACTATCAGAACTACTACATCAGAACTACTACATCAGAACTACTACACCAGAACTATCAGAACTACTACATCAGAACCATCAGAACTACTACACCAGAACTACTACTTCATAACTACTACATCAGAACTATCAGAACTATCAGAACTACTACATCAGAACTACTGCATCAGAACTACTGCATCAGAACTACTGCATCAGAACTATCAGAACTACTACATCAGAACTACTACATCAGAACTACTGCATCAGAACTACTACATCAGAACTACTACATCAGAACTATCAGAACTACTTCATCAGAACTATCAGAACTATCAGAACTACTACATCAGAACTATCAGAACTACTACATCAGAACTACTACATCAGAACTATCAGAACTACTACATCAGAACTATCAGAACTACTACATCAGAACTACTACATCAGAACTACTACATCAGAACTATCAGAACTACTACATCAGAACTATCAGAACTACTACATCAGAACTACTACATCAGAACTATCAGAACTACTACATCAGAACTACTACATCAGAACTATCAGAACTACTGCATCAGAACTACTACATCAGAACTATCAGAACTACTACATCATAACTACTGCATCAGAACTATCAGAACTACTACATCAGAAATACTACATCAGAAGTACTACATCAGAACTACTGCATCAGAACTACTACATCAGAACTATCAGAACTACTACATCAGAACTACTGTATCAGAACTACTACATCAGAACTACTGCATCAGAACTATCAGAACTACTACATCAGAACTACTACATCAGAACTATCAGAACTACTACATCAGAACTATCAGAACTACTACATCAGAACTACTACATCAGAACTATCAGAACTACTACATCAGAACTATCAGAACTACTACATCAGAACTATCAGAACTACTACATCAGAACTATCAGAACTACTACATCAGAACTACTAAATCAGAACTACTACATCAGAACTATTACATCAGAACTATTACATCAGAACTATCAGAACTACTACATCAGAACTACTACATCAGAACTACTACATCAGAACTACTACATCAGAACTATCAGAACTACTACATCAGAAATACTGCATCAGAACTACTACATCAGAACTATCAGAACTACTACATCAGAACTACTACATCAGAACTACTACATCAGAACTATCAGAACTACTACATCAGAACTATCAGAACTACTACATCAGAACTACTACACCAGAACTACTACACCAGAACTACTACATCAGAACTATCAGAACTACTACATCAGAACTATCAGAACTACTACATCAGAACTACTACATCAGAACTATCAGAACTACTACATCAGAACTATCAGAACTACTACATCAGAACTACTGCATCAGAACTACTACATCAGAACTATCAGAACTACTTCATCAGAACTACTACATCAGAACTACTACATCAGAACTACTACATCAGAACTACTACATCAGAACTACTACATCAGAACTACTACATCAGAACTATCAGAACTACTACATCAGAACTACTACATCAGAACTACTACATCAGAACTACTGCATCAGAACTACTGCATCAGAACTATCAGAACTACTGCATCAGAACTATCAGAACTACTACATCAGAACTATCAGAACTACTACATCAGAACTATCAGAACTACTACATCAGAACTATCAGAACTACTACATCAGAACTACTACATCAGAACTACTACATCAGAACTATCAGAACTACTACATCAGAACTATCAGAACTACTACATCAGAACTACTACATCAGAACTATCAGAACTACTACATCAGAACTACTACATCAGAACTATCAGAACTACTACATCAGAACTATCAGAACTACTACATCAGAACTACTACATCAGAACTACTACATCAGAACTATCAGAACTACTTCATCAGAACTATCAGAACTACTGCATCAGAACTATCAGAACTACTACATCAGAACTATCAGAACTACTACATCAGAACTACTACATCAGAACTATCAGAACTACTACATCAGAACTATCAGAACTACTTCATCAGAACTATCAGAACTACTACATCAGAACTATCAGAACTACTTCATCAGAACTACTTCATCAGAACTACTACATCAGAACTACTACATCAGAACTACTACATCAGAACTACTACATCAGAACTACTTCATCAGAACTACTACATCAGAACTACTACATCAGAACTACTACATCAGAACTACTACATCAGAACTACTACATCAGAACTATCAGAACTACTACATCAGAACTACTACATCAGAACTATCAGAACTACTACATCAGAACTATCAGAACTACTTCATCAGAACTATCAGAACTACTACATCAGAACTACTTCATCAGAACTACTACATCAGAACTACTACATCAGAACTACTACATCAGAACTACTACATCAGAACTATCAGAACTACTACATCAGAACTACTACATCAGAACTATCAGAACTACTACATCAGAACTATCAGAACTACTTCATCAGAACTATCAGAACTACTTCATCAGAACTACTTCATCAGAACTACTGCATCAGAACTACTACATCAGAACTACTACATCAGAACTACTACATCAGAACTATCAGAACTACTACATCAGAACTACTACATCAGAACTATCAGAACTACTACATCAGAACTATCAGAACTACTTCATCAGAACTATCAGAACTACTACATCAGAACTATCAGAACTACTTCATCAGAACTACTTCATCAGAACTACTGCATCAGAACTACTACATCAGAACTATCAGAACTACTACATCAGAACTATCAGAACTACTTCATCAGAACTATCAGAACTACTACATCAGAACTATCAGAACTACTACATCAGAACTATCAGAACTACTTCATCAGAACTATCAGAACTACTACATCAGAACTATCAGAACTACTACATCAGAACTACTGCATCAGAACTATCAGAACTACTACATCAGAACTATCAGAACTACTACATCAGAACTATCAGAACTACTACATCAGAACTACTACATCAGAACTACTACATCAGAACTACTGCATCAGAACTACTGCATCAGAACTACTACATCAGAACTACTACATCAGAACTATCAGAACTACTACATCAGAACTATCAGAACTACTACATCAGAACTATCAGAACTACTACATCAGAACTACTGCATCAGAACTATCAGAACTACTACATCAGAACTATCAGAACTACTACATCAGAACTATCAGAACTACTACATCAGAACTACTGCATCAGAACTACTGCATCAGAACTATCAGAACTACTACATCAGAACTACTGCATCAGAACTACTGCATCAGAACTACTACATCAGAACTATCAGAACTACTACATCAGAACTACTACATCAGAACTATCAGAACTACTACATCAGAACTATCAGAACTACTACATCAGAACTATCAGAACTACTACATCAGAACTACTGCATCAGAACTATCAGAACTACTACATCAGAACTATCAGAACTACTACATCAGAACTATCAGAACTACTACATCAGAACTACTGCATCAGAACTACTACATCAGAACTACTACATCAGAACTACTACATCAGAACTACTGCATCAGAACTACTGCATTGGAACTATCAGAAATACTACATCAGAACTACTACATCAGAACTACTACATCAGAACTACTACATCAGAACTACTACATCAGAACTACTGCATCAGAACTACTGCATCAGAACTACTACATCAGAACTACTGCATCAGAACTATCAGAACTACTACATCAGAACTATCAGAACTACTGCATCAGAACTACTGCATCAGAACTACTACATCAGAACTATCAGAACTACTACATCAGAACTATCAGAACTACTACATCAGAACTACTACATCAGAACTATCAGAACTACTACATCAGAACTACTACATCAGAACTACTACATCAGAACTATCAGAACTACTACATCAGAACTACTACATCAGAACTACTACATCAGAACTATCAGAACTACTACATCAGAACTATCAGAACTACTACACCAGAACTATCAGAACTACTACATCAGAACTACTACATCAGAACTACTGCATCAGAACTATCAGAACTACTACATCAGAACTGCTACATCAGAACTACTACATCAGAACTACTACATCAGAACTACTACATCAGAACTATCAGAACTACTTCATCAGAACTACTACATCAGAACTATCAGAACTACTACATCAGAACTACTACATCAGAACTATCAGAACTACTACATCAGAACTACTACATCAGAACTACTACATCAGAACTACTACATCAGAACTACTACATCAGAACTACTACATCAGAACTACTGCATCAGAACTACTACATCAGAACTACTACATCAGAACTACTACATCAGAACTACTACATCAGAACTACTACATCAGAACTATCAGAACTACTTCATCAGAACTACGACATCAGAACTATCAGAACTACTACATCAGAACTATCAGAACTACTACATCAGAACTACTACATCAGAACTACTGCATCAGAACTATCAGAACTACTACATCAGAACTATCAGAACTACTACATCAGAACTATCAGAACTACTACATCAAAACTACTACATCAGAACTACTACATCAGAACTACTACATCAGAACTACTACATCAGAACTATCAGAACTACTTCATCAGAACTACTACATCAGAACTATCAGAACTACTACATCAGAACTACTACATCAGAACTACTACATCAGAACTACTACATCAGAACTACTACATCAGAACTACTACATCAGAACTACTACATCAGAACTATCAGAACTACTTCATCAGAACTACTACATCAGAACTATCAGAACTACTACATCAGAACTATCAGAACTACTACATCAGAACTATCAGAACTACTATATCAGAACTATCAGAACTACTACATCAGAACTATCAGAACTACTGCATCAGAACTACTACATCAGAACTACTACATCAGAACTACTTCATCAGAACTATCAGAACTACTACATCAGAACTACTACATCAGAACTATCAGAACTACTACATCAGAACTATCAGAACTACTGCATCAGAACTACTACATCAGAACTATCAGAACTACTACATCAGAACTATCAGAACTACTACATCAGAACTATCAGAACTACTACATCAGAACTACTGCATCAGAACTATCAGAACTACTACATCAGAACTATCAGAACTACTACATCAGAACTATCAGAACTACTACATCAGAACTACTACATCAGAACTACTACATCAGAACTATCAGAACTACTACATCAGAACTATCAGAACTACTACATCAGAACTACTACATCAGAACTACTACATCAGAACTATCAGAACTACTTCATCAGAACTATCAGAACTACTACATCAGAACTACTACATCAGAACTATCAGAACTACTACATCAGAACTATCAGAACTACTACATCAGAACTACTACATCAGAACTACTACATCAGAACTACTACATCAGATCTACTGCATCAGAACTACTACATCAGAACTATCAGAACTACTACATCAGAACTACTGCATCAGAACTATCAGAACTACTACATCAGAACTACTACATCATAACTACTACATCAGAACTACTGCATCAGAACTACTGCATCAGAACTATCAGAACTACTACATCAGAACTATCAGAACTACTACATCAGAACTACTACATCAGAACTACTACATCAGAACTACTGCATCAGAACTACTACATCAGAACTACTACATCAGAACTACTGCATCAGAACTACTGCATCAGAACTACTACATCAGAACTATCAGAACTACTACATCAGAACTATCAGAACTACTACATCAGAACTACTACATCAGAACTACTACATCAGAACTACTACATCAGAACTACTACATCAGAACTATCAGAACTACTACATCAGAACTACTGCATCAGAACTATTACATCAGAACTATCAGAACTACTACATCAGAACTACTACATCAGAACTATCAGAACTACTACATCAGAACTATCAGAACTACTACATCAGAACTACTACATCAGAACTACTACATCAGAACTATCAGAACTACTGCATCAGAACTATCAGAACTACTACATCAGAACTATCAGAACTACTACATCAGAACTATCAGAACTACTACATCAGAACTACTACATCAGAACTATCAGAACTACTACATCAGAACTATCAGAACTACTACATCAGAACTACTACATCAGAACTACTACATCAGAACTACTGCATCAGAACTATCAGAACTACTGCATCAGAACTACTACATCAGAACTACTACATCAGAACTATCAGAACTACTACATCAGAACTACTACATCAGAACTACTACATCAGAACTATCAGAACTACTACATCAGAACTATCAGAACTACTACATCAGAACTACTACATCAGAACTATCAGAACTACTACATCAGAACTATCAGAACTACTACATCAGAACTACTACATCAGAACTACTACATCAGAACTACTGCATCAGAACTATCAGAACTACTACATCAGAACTACTACATCAGAACTATCAGAACTACTGCATCAGAACTACTACATCAGAACTACTACATCAGAACTATCAGAACTACTACATCAGAACTACTACATCAGAACTACTACATCAGAACTATCAGAACTACTACATCAGAACTATCAGAACTACTACACCAGAACTATCAGAACTACTACATCAGAACTACTACATCAGAACTACTGCATCAGAACTATCAGAACTACTACATCAGAACTGCTACATCAGAACTACTACATCAGAACTACTACATCAGAACTACTACATCAGAACTATCAGAACTACTTCATCAGAACTACTACATCAGAACTATCAGAACTACTACATCAGAACTACTACATCAGAACTATCAGAACTACTACATCAGAACTACTACATCAGAACTACTACATCAGAACTACTACATCAGAACTACTACATCAGAACTACTACATCAGAACTACTGCATCAGAACTACTACATCAGAACTACTACATCAGAACTACTACATCAGAACTACTACATCAGAACTACTACATCAGAACTATCAGAACTACTACATCAGAACTATCAGAACTACTACATCAGAACTATCAGAACTACTGCATCAGAACTACTACATCAGAACTACTACATCAGAACTACTTCATCAGAACTATCAGAACTACTACATCAGAACTACTACATCAGAACTATCAGAACTACTACATCAGAACTATCAGAACTACTGCATCAGAACTACTACATCAGAACTATCAGAACTACTACATCAGAACTATCAGAACTACTACATCAGAACTATCAGAACTACTACATCAGAACTACTGCATCAGAACTATCAGAACTACTACATCAGAACTATCAGAACTACTACATCAGAACTATCAGAACTACTACATCAGAACTACTACATCAGAACTACTACATCAGAACTATCAGAACTACTACATCAGAACTATCAGAACTACTACATCAGAACTACTACATCAGAACTACTACATCAGAACTATCAGAACTACTTCATCAGAACTATCAGAACTACTACATCAGAACTATCAGAACTACTACATCAGAACTATCAGAACTACTACATCAGAACTACTACATCAGAACTACTACATCAGAACTACTACATCAGATCTACTGCATCAGAACTACTACATCAGAACTATCAGAACTACTACATCAGAACTACTGCATCAGAACTATCAGAACTACTACATCAGAACTACTACATCATAACTACTACATCAGAACTACTGCATCAGAACTACTGCATCAGAACTATCAGAACTACTACATCAGAACTACTACATCAGAACTATCAGAACTACTACATCAGAACTACTACATCAGAACTACTGCATCAGAACTACTACATCAGAACTACTACATCAGAACTACTGCATCAGAACTACTGCATCAGAACTACTACATCAGAACTATCAGAACTACTACATCAGAACTATCAGAACTACTACATCAGAACTACTACATCAGAACTACTACATCAGAACTACTACATCAGAACTACTACATCAGAACTATCAGAACTACTACATCAGAACTACTGCATCAGAACTATTACATCAGAACTATCAGAACTACTACATCAGAACTACTACATCAGAACTATCAGAACTACTACATCAGAACTATCAGAACTACTACATCAGAACTACTACATCAGAACTACTACATCAGAACTATCAGAACTACTGCATCAGAACTATCAGAACTACTACATCAGAACTATCAGAACTACTACATCAGAACTATCAGAACTACTACATCAGAACTACTACATCAGAACTATCAGAACTACTACATCAGAACTATCAGAACTACTACATCAGAACTACTACATCAGAACTACTACATCAGAACTACTGCATCAGAACTATCAGAACTACTGCATCAGAACTACTACATCAGAACTACTACATCAGAACTATCAGAACTACTACATCAGAACTACTACATCAGAACTACTACATCAGAACTATCAGAACTACTACATCAGAACTATCAGAACTACTACATCAGAACTACTACATCAGAACTATCAGAACTACTACATCAGAACTATCAGAACTACTACATCAGAACTACTACATCAGAACTACTACATCAGAACTACTGCATCAGAACTATCAGAACTACTACATCAGAACTACTACATCAGAACTATCAGAACTACTACATCAGAACTATCAGAACTACTACATCAGAACTACTACATCAGAACTATCAGAACTACTACATCAGAACTACTACATCAGAACTATCAGAACTACTACATCAGAACTACTACATCAGAACTACTACATCAGAACTATCAGAACTACTACATCAGAACTACTACATCAGAACTACTACATCAGAACTATCAGAACTACTACACCAGAACTATCAGAACTACTACATCAGAACTACTACATCAGAACTACTGCATCAGAACTATCAGAACTACTACATCAGAACTACTACATCAGAACTACTACATCAGAACTACTACATCAGAACTACTACATCAGAACTATCAGAACTACTTCATCAGAACTACTACATCAGAACTATCAGAACTACTACATCAGAACTACTACATCAGAACTATCAGAACTACTACATCAGAACTACTACATCAGAACTACTACATCAGAACTACTACATCAGAACTACTACATCAGAACTACTACATCAGAACTACTGCATCAGAACTACTACATCAGAACTACTACATCAGAACTACTACATCAGAACTACTACATCAGAACTACTACATCAGAACTATCAGAACTACTTCATCAGAACTACGACATCAGAACTATCAGAACTACTACATCAGAACTATCAGAACTACTACATCAGAACTACTACATCAGAACTACTGCATCAGAACTATCAGAACTACTACATCAGAACTATCAGAACTACTACATCAGAACTATCAGAACTACTACATCAGAACTACTACATCAGAACTACTACATCAGAACTATCAGAACTACTTCATCAGAACTACTACATCAGAACTATCAGAACTACTACATCAGAACTACTACATCAGAACTACTACATCAGAACTACTACATCAGAACTACTACATCAGAACTACTACATCAGAACTATCAGAACTACTACATCAGAACTATCAGAACTACTACATCAGAACTATCAGAACTACTACATCAGAACTATCAGAACTACTGCATCAGAACTACTACATCAGAACTACTACATCAGAACTACTTCATCAGAACTATCAGAACTACTACATCAGAACTACTACATCAGAACTATCAGAACTACTACATCAGAACTATCAGAACTACTGCATCAGAACTACTACATCAGAACTATCAGAACTACTACATCAGAACTATCAGAACTACTACATCAGAACTATCAGAACTACTACATCAGAACTACTGCATCAGAACTATCAGAACTACTACATCAGAACTATCAGAACTACTACATCAGAACTATCAGAACTACTACATCAGAACTACTACATCAGAACTACTACATCAGAACTATCAGAACTACTACATCAGAACTATCAGAACTACTACATCAGAACTACTACATCAGAACTACTACATCAGAACTATCAGAACTACTTCATCAGAACTATCAGAACTACTACATCAGAACTACTACATCAGAACTATCAGAATTACTACATCAGAACTATCAGAACTACTACATCAGAACTACTACATCAGAACTACTACATCAGAACTACTACATCAGAACTACTGCATCAGAACTACTACATCAGAACTATCAGAACTACTACATCAGAACTACTGCATCAGAACTATCAGAACTACTACATCAGAACTACTACATCATAACTACTACATCAGAACTACTGCATCAGAACTACTGCATCAGAACTATCAGAACTACTACATCAGAACTACTACATCAGAACTATCAGAACTACTACATCAGAACTACTGCATCAGAACTACTACATCAGAACTACTACATCAGAACTACTACATCAGAACTACTACATCAGAACTATCAGAACTACTACATCAGAACTATCAGAACTACTACATCAGAACTACTACATCAGAACTACTACATCAGAACTACTACATCAGAACTATCAGAACTACTACATCAGAACTACTGCATCAGAACTATTACATCAGAACTATCAGAACTACTACATCAGAACTACTACATCAGAACTATCAGAACTACTACATCAGAACTATCAGAACTACTACATCAGAACTACTACATCAGAACTACTACATCAGAACTATCAGAACTACTGCATCAGAACTATCAGAACTACTACATCAGAACTATCAGAACTACTACATCAGAACTATCAGAACTACTACATCAGAACTACTACATCAGAACTATCAGAACTACTACATCAGAACTATCAGAACTACTACATCAGAACTACTACATCAGAACTACTACATCAGAACTACTGCATCAGAACTATCAGAACTACTGCATCAGAACTACTACATCAGAACTACTACATCAGAACTACTACATCAGAACTATCAGAACTACTACATCAGAACTACTGCATCAGAACTATTACATCAGAACTATCAGAACTACTACATCAGAACTACTACATCAGAACTATCAGAACTACTACATCAGAACTATCAGAACTACTACATCAGAACTATCAGAACTACTACATCAGAACTACTACATCAGAACTACTACATCAGAACTACTACATCAGAACTATCAGAACTACTACATCAGAACTACTGCATCAGAACTACTACATCAGAACTATCAGAACTACTACATCAGAACTACTACATCAGAACTATCAGAACTACTACATCAGAACTATCAGAACTACTACATCAGAACTACTACATCAGAACTACTACATCAGAACTATCAGAACTACTGCATCAGAACTATCAGAACTACTACATCAGAACTATCAGAACTACTACATCAGAACTATCAGAACTACTACATCAGAACTACTACATCAGAACTATCAGAACTACTACATCAGAACTATCAGAACTACTACATCAGAACTACTACATCAGAACTACTACATCAGAACTACTGCATCAGAACTATCAGAACTACTGCATCAGAACTACTACATCAGAACTACTACATCAGAACTATCAGAACTACTACATCAGAACTATCAGAACTACTACATCAGAACTACTACATCAGAACTATCAGAACTACTACATCAGAACTATCAGAACTACTACATCAGAACTACTACATCAGAACTACTACATCAGAACTACTACATCAGAACTATCAGAACTACTACATCAGAACTACTGCATCAGAACTATTACATCAGAACTATCAGAACTACTACATCAGAACTACTACATCAGAACTATCAGAACTACTACATCAGAACTATCAGAACTACTACATCAGAACTACTACATCAGAACTACTACATCAGAACTATCAGAACTACTGCATCAGAACTATCAGAACTACTACATCAGAACTATCAGAACTACTACATCAGAACTATCAGAACTACTACATCAGAACTACTACATCAGAACTATCAGAACTACTACATCAGAACTATCAGAACTACTACATCAGAACTACTACATCAGAACTACTGCATCAGAACTATCAGAACTACTGCATCAGAACTACTACATCAGAACTACTACATCAGAACTATCAGAACTACTACATCAGAACTATCAGAACTACTACATCAGAACTACTACATCAGAACTATCAGAACTACTACATCAGAACTACTACATCAGAACTACTACATCAGAACTATCAGAACTACTACATCAGAACTATCAGAACTACTACATCAGAACTACTACATCAGAACTATCAGAACTACTACATCAGAACTATCAGAACTACTACATCAGAACTACTACATCAGAACTACTACATCAGAACTACTGCATCAGAACTATCAGAACTACTACATCAGAACTACTACATCAGAACTATCAGAACTACTACATCAGAACTACTACATCAGAACTATCAGAACTACTACATCAGAACTATCAGAACTACTACATCAGAACTATCAGAACTACTGCATCAGAACTACTACATCAGAACTATCAGAACTACTACATCAGAACTATCAGAACTACTACATCAGAACTATCAGAACTACTACATCAGAACTACTACATCAGAACTATCAGAACTACTACATCAGAACTATCAGAACTACTGCATCAGAACTATCAGAACTACTACATCAGAACTATCAGAACTACTACATCAGAACTATCAGAACTACTACATCAGAACTACTACATCAGAACTACTGCATCAGAACTATCAGAACTACTACATCAGAACTACTACATCAGAACTATCAGAACTACTACATCAGAACTACTACATCAGAACTATCAGAACTACTACATCAGAACTACTACATCAGAACTACTACATCAGAACTACTACATCAGAACTACTACATCAGAACTATCAGAACTACTACATCAGAACTATCATAACTACTGCATCAGAACTACTACATCAGAACTACTGCATCAGAACTATCAGAACTACTACATCAGAACTACTACATCAGAACTACTACATCAGAACTACTACATCAGAACTATCAGAACTACTACATCAGAACTATCAGAACTACTACATCAGAACTATCAGAACTACTGCATCAGAACTATCAGAACTACTACATCAGAACTACTACATCAGAACTATCAGAACTACTACATCAGAACTACTACATCAGAACTACTACATCAGAACTACTACACCAGAACTACTACATCAGAACTACTACATCAGAACTACTACATCAGAACTATCAGAACTACTACATCAGAACTACTACATCAGAACTACTACATCAGAACTACTACATCAGAACTACTACATCAGAACTATCAGAACTACTGCATCAGAACTATCAGAACTACTACATCAGAACTACTACATCAGAACTATCAGAACTACTACATCAGAACTACTACATCAGAACTATCAGAACTACTACATCAGAACTATCAGAACTACTGCATCAGAACTATCAGAACTACTACATCAGAACTACTACATCAGAACTATCAGAACTACTACATCAGAACTACTACATCAGAACTACTACATCAGAACTATCAGAACTACTGCATCAGAACTACTACATCAGAACTATCAGAACTACTACATCAGAACTATCAGAACTACTGCATCAGAACTACTACATCAGAACTATCAGAACTACTACATCAGAACTATCAGAACTACTACATCAGAACTATCAGAACTACTACATCAGAACTACTACATCAGAACTATCAGAACTACTACATCAGAACTATCAGAACTACTACATCAGAACTATCAGAACTACTACATCAGAACTACTACATCAGAACTACTACATCAGAACTACTACATCAGAACTATCAGAACTACTACATCAGAACTACTGCATCAGAACTATTACATCAGAACTATCAGAACTACTACATCAGAACTACTACATCAGAACTATCAGAACTACTACATCAGAACTATCAGAACTACTACATCAGAACTACTACATCAGAACTACTACATCAGAACTATCAGAACTACTGCATCAGAACTATCAGAACTACTACATCAGAACTATCAGAACTACTACATCAGAACTATCAGAACTACTACATCAGAACTACTACATCAGAACTATCAGAACTACTACATCAGAACTATCAGAACTACTACATCAGAACTACTACATCAGAACTACTACATCAGAACTACTGCATCAGAACTATCAGAACTACTGCATCAGAACTACTACATCAGAACTACTACATCAGAACTATCAGAACTACTACATCAGAACTATCAGAACTACTACATCAGAACTACTACATCAGAACTATCAGAACTACTACATCAGAACTACTACATCAGAACTACTACATCAGAACTATCAGAACTACTACATCAGAACTATCAGAACTACTACATCAGAACTACTACATCAGAACTATCAGAACTACTACATCAGAACTATCAGAACTACTACATCAGAACTACTACATCAGAACTACTACATCAGAACTACTGCATCAGAACTATCAGAACTACTACATCAGAACTACTACATCAGAACTATCAGAACTACTACATCAGAACTACTACATCAGAACTATCAGAACTACTACATCAGAACTATCAGAACTACTACATCAGAACTATCAGAACTACTGCATCAGAACTACTACATCAGAACTATCAGAACTACTACATCAGAACTATCAGAACTACTACATCAGAACTATCAGAACTACTACATCAGAACTACTACATCAGAACTATCAGAACTACTACATCAGAACTATCAGAACTACTGCATCAGAACTATCAGAACTACTACATCAGAACTATCAGAACTACTACATCAGAACTATCAGAACTACTACATCAGAACTACTACATCAGAACTACTGCATCAGAACTATCAGAACTACTACATCAGAACTACTACATCAGAACTATCAGAACTACTACATCAGAACTACTACATCAGAACTATCAGAACTACTACATCAGAACTACTACATCAGAACTACTACATCAGAACTACTACATCAGAACTATCAGAACTACTACATCAGAACTATCATAACTACTGCATCAGAACTACTACATCAGAACTACTGCATCAGAACTATCAGAACTACTACATCAGAACTACTACATCAGAACTACTACATCAGAACTACTACATCAGAACTATCAGAACTACTACATCAGAACTATCAGAACTACTACATCAGAACTATCAGAACTACTGCATCAGAACTATCAGAACTACTACATCAGAACTACTACATCAGAACTATCAGAACTACTACATCAGAACTACTACATCAGAACTACTACATCAGAACTACTACACCAGAACTACTACATCAGAACTACTACATCAGAACTACTACATCAGAACTATCAGAACTACTACATCAGAACTACTACATCAGAACTACTACATCAGAACTACTACATCAGAACTATCAGAACTACTGCATCAGAACTATCAGAACTACTACATCAGAACTATCAGAACTACTACATCAGAACTACTACATCAGAACTATCAGAACTACTACATCAGAACTATCAGAACTACTGCATCAGAACTATCAGAACTACTACATCAGAACTACTACATCAGAACTATCAGAACTACTACATCAGAACTACTACATCAGAACTACTACATCAGAACTATCAGAACTACTGCATCAGAACTACTACATCAGAACTATCAGAACTACTACATCAGAACTATCAGAACTACTGCATCAGAACTACTACATCAGAACTATCAGAACTACTACATCAGAACTACTACATCAGAACTACTACATCAGAACTATCAGAACTACTACATCAGAACTATCAGAACTACTACATCAGAACTATCAGAACTACTACATCAGAACTATCAGAACTACTACATCAGAACTATCAGAACTACTACATCAGAACTATCAGAACTACTACATCAGAACTACTACACCAGAACTACTACATCAGAACTATCAGAACTACTACATCAGAACTATCAGAACTACTGCATCAGAACTATCAGAACTACTACATCAGAACTACTGCATCAGAACTACTACATCAGAACTATCAGAACTACTACATCAGAACTACTGCATCAGAACTATCAGAACTACTACATCAGAACTACTGCATCAGAACTATCAGAACTACTACATCAGAACTATCAGAACTACTACATCAGAACTACTACATCAGAACTACTACATCAGAACTATCAGAACTACTACATCAGAACTACTGCATCAGAACTACTACATCAGAACTACTTCATCAGAACTACTGCATCAGAACTATCAGAACTACTACATCAGAACTATCAGAACTACTACATCAGAACTATCAGAACTACTGCATCAGAACTATCAGAACTACTACATCAGAACTACTTCATCAGAACTACTGCATCAGAACTATCAGAACTACTACATCAGAACTATCAGAACTACTACATCAGAACTACTACATCAGAACTACTACATCAGAACTACTGCATCAGAACTATCAGAACTACTACATCAGAACTACTACATCAGAACTATCAGAACTACTACATCAGAACTATCAGAACTACTACATCAGAACTACTACATCAGAACTACTACATCAGAACTACTACATCAGAACTATCAGAACTACTACATCAGAACTACTACATCAGAACTACTACATCAGAACTACTACATCAGAACTACTGCATCAGAACTACTACATCAGAACTACTACATCAGAACTACTGCATCAGAACTATCAGAACTACTACATCAGAACTATCAGAACTACTACATCAGAACTATCAGAACTACTACATCAGAACTACTACATCAGAACTATCAGAACTACTACATCAGAACTACTACATCAGAACTATCAGAACTACTACATCAGAACTATCAGAACTACTGCATCAGAGTTATCAGAACTACTACATCAGAACTACTACATCAGAACTACTTCATCAGAACTATCAGAACTACTACATCAGAACTACTACATCAGAACTACTACATCAGAACTACTGCATCAGAACTACTACATCAGAACTATCAGAACTACTACATCAGAACTATCAGAACTACTTCATCAGAACTACTACATCAGAACTACTGCATCAGAACTATCAGAACTACTACATCAGAACTACTACATCAGAACTATCAGAACTACTACATCAGAACTACTACATCAGAACTACTACATCAGAACTACTGCATCAGAACTACTACATCAGAACTACTACATCAGAACTATCAGAACTACTACATCAGAACTATCAGAACTACTACATCAGAACTACTACATCAGAACTATCAGAACTACTGCATCAGAACTATCAGAACTACTACATCAGAACTATCAGAACTACTACATCAGAACTACTACATCAGAACTACTTCATCAGAACTACTACATCAGAACTACTACATCAGAACTACTGCATCAGAACTACTACATCAGAACTACTACATCAGAACTATCAGAACTACTACATCAGAACTATCAGAACTACTACATCAGAACTATCAGAACTACTACATCAGAACTACTACATCAGAACTACTTCATCAGAACTACTACATCAGAACTACTTCATCAGAACTACTACATCAGAACTACTTCATCAGAACTACTGCATCAGAACTATCAGAACTACTACATCAGAACTATCAGAACTACTACATCAGAACTATCAGAACTACTGCATCAGAACTATCAGAACTACTACATCAGAACTATCAGAACTACTGCATCAGAACTATCAGAACTACTGCATCAGAACTACTACATCAGAACTATCAGAAATACTGCATCAGAACTACTACATCAGAACTATCAGAACTACTACATCAGAACTATCAGAACTACTACATCAGAACTATCAGAACTACTACATCAGAACTATCAGAACTACTACATCAGAACTATCAGAACTACTGCATCAGAACAACTACATCAGAACTATCAGAAATACTGCATCAGAACTACTACATCAGAACTATCAGAACTACTACATCAGAACTATCAGAACTACTACATCAGAACTATCAGAACTACTACATCAGAACTATCAGAACTACTACATCAGAACTATCAGAACTACTGCATCAGAACTACTGCATCAGAACTACTACATCAGAACTATCAGAACTACTACATCAGAACTATCAGAACTACTACATCAGAACTATCAGAACTGCTGCATCAGAACTCCTACATCAGAACTATCAGAACTATCAGAACTACTACATCAGAACTATCAGAACTACTACATCAGAACTCCTACATCAGAACTATCAGAACTATCAGAACTACTACATCAGAACTATCAGAACTACTACATCAGAACTACTGCATCAGAACTATCAGAACTACTACATCAGAACTATCAGAACTACTACATCAGAACTACTGCATCAGAACTATCAGAACTACTGCATCAGAACTACTACATCAGAACTATCAGAACTACTGCATCAGAACTATCAGAACTACTACATCAGAACTATCAGAACTACTACACCAGAACTACTACATCAGAACTACTACATCAGAACTATCAGAACTACTGCATCAGAACTCCTACATCAGAACTACTGCATCATAACTACTACATCAGAGGAGGGGGAGGGAGGAGGAAGATGGGAGGAGGGAGGAAAGGGGGAGGGAGGAGGGGAGGGAGGGGGGGGGGGTAGGAGGAGGGGAGGGAGGTAGGAGAAACCCCTTTGCTGGATTGAGAATAACGGACCCGCAGGACATGAGGAGAGGTGACGAGGGCGGGAAGAAAGGTCCAGACTTACTACAGTAGAGAGAAAGAGAGAAAGCGAAAGAGAGAGGGGGGGGGGGGGGGACATCTGTGTTAGTGGCGATCTGGCTGGCTGCCCTCCCTTCTGCTACTGCTGGAGCTAGGGGCCAATGCCTGAGCACCTTCCCCTGGAGCAAGGAGCCAATGCCTGAGCACCTTCCCCTGGAGCCAGGGGCCAATGCCTGAGCACCTTCCCCTGGAGAGTCCCTCTCTCTGTTCATCACTCTTTCTCTCCCCCCCTCTCTCTGTTCATCACTCTTTCTCCCCCCCCCACTCTCTCTCTTTCTTTTATCTCACTCCATCTCTCTCTGTCTCTCCCCCCCTCTCTTTTTCTCTCTGTCAGTCTCTTCTTCTTCTGACTTTATTCTCTCTCCGTCAGCCCTCACTCCCTCTCTCCGTCAGCCTCCTGTGAAGAGGGTCCCGTTGTGGCATGGCAGCCCAGACAGAGGGGTTCAAACTAAGCCTGGAGGCCTGTCAAGGGGGGCCTCCAACACCCCCAGGACCTCCTAGTGTGACCCAATCCCCCTCTCTTCAACTCCTCCCTTCTCCTCTCTTCTCCTTTATCCTCCTCCTCCCCTCCTACTCTCTCCTCTCTCCTCCTCTCCTCTCCCCTATCCTCCTCTGCTGGCCTCTGATTCCCCCTTGCTCTCTCCCCTCCTCTGCTCTCCCCTCCCCTTCTCTCTCCTCCTCTCCTTTCTCCTCCTCGCCCCCTCTCTTCTCTCTCTCCCCTCCTATCCCCTCCCCTCCCCTTCCTTCTCTCCCCTTCTCTCTTATCCCCTCCCCTCCGTGCTACAGTCAAACCTCCACTCTGCAAGAGATTTAAATCATAGCAAGCACCGTATCCAGGGACCGTCATTTGAATTTCAAGGTTACGCGTTTTTCCATGTTTGTTTTTTTGTTTCCTCAAATGCCTTTTCCTAACTGTAATCCTGACAACAGTTTCACATTGCAACGTGTGTGTGTGTGTGTGTGTGTTCATAAATGAGGCACAGAGGTAGAAAGGTTCCTCTCTACATGAACAGCAGTGGAGCAAATAGGCCAGGAGTGTACCAGCTAGTGAAAAAAACACTCAAGGGAACAGACACAGGCCCGCAGACACACACACACACACGCACACACACGCACACACACGCACACACACGCACACACACGCACACACACGCAGACACACACGCACGTGGTGTGTCAAAGGAAATAGTTAAAACCACAACCTCTGCAGGCTTTAAGACTGGATGTACTTTTCCAAACATGTTGACTTTTACACTCTGTTCATTCCCAGCTGTAGCCAGGATTCGCATTAACCAAGTATCAGTCCTGGGGTCAAATACTGGTCCGCCTGTCGTACCAGGTAGGCCGGGTTTAAAGTTTTCAGATTATATTTGTTTTGATTTTCGCCAGGCAAGCTCAATCAAGCCTAGCTAAAGTTTGTGAAATTATTTTTGAACCCGGGTCTGCAGCGTTAACCCACTTCAACGTGTGCATAGCACTGCTGCAATCAGGAATGAAACGCTGCTATCGGGAATGAAATGCTGCTATCAGGAATGAAACGCTGCCATCGGGAATGAAACGCTGCCATCAGGAATGAAACGCTGCTATCAGGAATGAAACGCTGCTATCAGGAATGAAACGCTGCTATCAGGAATGAAACGCTGCTATCAGGAATGAAACGCTGCCATCAGGAATGAAACGCTGCCATCAGGAATGAAATGCTGCCATCGGGATTGAAATGCTGCTATCAGGAATGAAACGCGGCCATCAGGAATGAAACGCTGCCATCATGAATGAAACGCTGCCATCAGGAATGAAACGCTGCCATCAGGAATGAAATGCTGCTATCGGGAATGAAATGCTGCTATCGGGAATGAAATGCTGCCATCGGGAATGAAATGCTGCCATCAGGAATGAAACGCTGCTATCGGGAATGAAATGCTGCTATCGGGAATGAAATGCTCCCTTCGGGAATGAAATGCTGCTATCGGGAATGAAACGCTGCCATCGGGAATGAAACGCTGCCATCGGGAATGAAACGATGCTATCAGGAATGACATTTCTCCAGTAAGCCAGGGTTCCCCAACTAGTGGCCCACGGGCTGGCCTCACAAGTTTTCTGAGCAAATTATTATTATTATTATTTATTATTATTATTTATTATTATTATTTATTATTATTTATTTTTTCTTCCATTGTTGGACATAAAAGACTGTAAAAACACCAGGAAATCAGCTCCAAGCTCCAATTTTGTAAATGTCTTCCCAAGTATTCCCCACGCATAATAGAGAGACGTGTGATCTATCCCCACGCATAATAGAGAGACGTGTGATCTATCCCCATGCATAATAGAGAGACGTGTGATCTATTCCCACGCATAATAGAGAGACGTGTGATCTATTCCTACGCATAATAGAGAGACGTGTGATCTATTCCCACGCATAATAGAGAGACGTGTGATCTATTCCCACGCATAATAGAGAAACGTGTGATCTATTCCCACGCATAATAGAGAGACGTGTGAACTGTTCCCACGCATAATAGAGAGACGTGTGATCTATTCCCACGCATAATAGAGAGACGTGTGATCTATTCCCACGCATAATAGAGAGACGTGTGATCTATTCCCACGCATAATAGAGAGACGTGTGATCTATTCCCACGCGTAATAGAGAGACGTGTGATCTATTCCCACGCATAATAGAGAGACGTGTGATCTATTCCCACGCATAATAGAGAGACGTGTGATCTATTCCCACGCATAATAGAGAGACGTGTGATCTATTCCCACGCATAATAGAGAGACGTGTGATCTATTCCTACGCATAATAGAGAAACGTGTGATCTATTCCCACGCATAATAGAGAGACGTGTGATCTATTCCCACGCATAATAGAGAGACGTGTGAACTATTCCCACGCATAATAGAGAGACGTGTGATCTATTCCCACGCATAATAGAGAAACGTGTGATCTATTCCCACGCATTATAGAGAAACGTGTGATCTATTCCCACGCATTATAGAGAGACGTGTGATCTATTCCCACGCATTATAGAGAGACGTGTGATCTATTCCCACGCATAATAGAGAGACGTGTGATCTATTCCCACGCATAATAGAGAGACGCGTGATCTATTCCCACGCATAATAGAGAGACGTGTGATCTATTCCCACGCATAATAGAGAGACGTGTGATCGTACACAAATGTAGGTAAGGTTTGAAATGATTATGTTTTAGTCAAATATTATATCTGTTTGGGCTTCTTGCTGTCAATTTGCAGTCTACAAATGATTTGCAATTGTGTTCCAGCACCCCTCCCCCCCTCTTCCTTCCCCCCTCTTCCCAGGGGAGATCACCAGCGTTTGATCCTATGGCTCAGTAGAGGAGTGGAGGGGTAAGACCTCTCGAGGGGGGCAGCTCGCGGTTCAGAGGACGGCTTTTCGGAAGTCCTGAAGTCTCACCATGCTAGAACGCTAGACAATAGAGAGGTACTGACTCTCCACCTCCATCCCTCCCTCCTTCCCTCCCTCGTCTCCTCCTTCCCCTCCCTCCCTCCCTCGTCTCCTTCCCTCCTCTCCTCTCATCTCTCTCTCGTCCCCTCCCTCCCTCCCCCTCCCTCCCTCCCCCTCCCTCCCTCCCTCCCTCCCTCCTCTCCTCTCCTCTCATCTCTCTCTCGTCCTCTCCCTCCCTCCTCTCCTCCCTCTGATGGAGATATGACTGACCACTGATATCAAGGAGAGGGTTCTTATCCCTTTACCAATGGAGGACAAGAGGTGAATATGGTCTGGTAAGAAAGGAAGGAGAGAGGTGGGTGGGAGGGAGGGAGGGCAGGGGGTGAATAGGGTCTAGCAGGACTGAATTGTGTCTCGTCCAGGGATCAGGGTTCAGCCACATTTGACGGCAGGCCTTGTGGGAAAAGACAGGCGGGAGCGGTGGGCTGCCCTCACAACCTGCCACCACACACCCCTCTAAACCCCCGGGGATGGCCAGACCACCAGCCAGGGGTTGAGAAGAGGAGGAGGGTTGGGGGATAGAGGTAGAGGTGGAGGGAGGGGTGGAGAAGGTGGAGGGGCGCAGTGGTGAGCAAGTAGAGAGAAGAGGGGCCCGAAAAGAAAAAGGCAACAAAGAAAAACAAAAGCTTCTAAGTGACTTCACATATTGCGCTTGAAGGTCTTACCCCACATCTCGAGGGGGTAATCAATATGTGACGCTCGGCTGGTTTTCAGCCCCCTCCTCTCATCCCTCCCTCCCTCCCTCTCCTCCCACCAACGTGGGGAGACAGCACCAGAGAGAGTACCTCTGACAGACTCATCAGACAACGTGCTTCAGACTCCAGTCCAGTGAGACTAGGAGACCACCTGGTCAGGCAGGGTATGTGCAAAGGGAAAAGCACACTGCCGCTCTCTACCTCACTCTCCAACCAAGGTGAATGAATTGAGGATTTAGGATTTTATTGGGATTCAATTATCTGTTGCAGATGCAGCAGCTACTCTTCCTGGGGTCCACACAAAACAGGAAACCATGATATAATTAAGCAATAAGGCCCGCGGGGGTGTGGTATATGGCCAATATACCACGGCTAAGGGCTGGTATTATGCACAACTCAACGTGGAGTGCCTGGACACAGCCCTGAGCCGCGGTATATTGGCCATTTATCACAAACCCCCCCATGATGCCTTACTGCTATTATAAACTAGTGACCAACGTAATTAGAACAGTAAAAATACATGTTTTGTCATACCCGTGGTATATGGTCTGACATACCACGGCTGTCAACCAATCAGCAATCAGGGCTCGAACCACCCAGTTTATAATACAGAACAATAATAGACAAGAACAGCTCAGGGACAGAACTACATCATATGGGACAGGCAGATCAGGGACAGAACTACATCATATGGGACAGGCAGATCAGGGCAGGAACTACATCATATGGGACAGGCAGATCAGGGACAGAACTACATCATAAGAGACAGGCAGATCAGGGACAGAACTACATCATATGGGACAGGCAGATCAGGGACAGAACTACATCATATGGGACAGGCAGATCAGGGACAGAACTACATCATATGGGACAGGCAGATCAGGGCAGGAACTACATCATATGGGACAGGCAGATCAGGGCAGGAACTACATCATAAGAGACAGGCAGATCAGGACAGAACTACATCATATGGGACAGGCAGATCAGGGACAGAACTACATCATAAGAGACAGGCAGATCAGAGACAGAACTACATCATATGGGACAGGCAGATCAGGGACAGAACTACATCATATGGGACAGGCAGATCAGGGACATAACTAC
Organism: Salvelinus fontinalis; assembly: GCF_029448725.1. NCBI lineage: Eukaryota > Metazoa > Chordata > Actinopteri > Salmoniformes > Salmonidae > Salvelinus > Salvelinus fontinalis. The sequence continues at coordinate 45,981,454 of NC_074692.1, forward strand.
ATCATATGGGACAGGCAGATCAGGGACAGAACTACATCATATGGGACAGGCAGATCAGGGACAGAACTACATCATATGGGACAGGCAGATCAGAGACAGAACTACATCATATGGGACTGGCAGATCAGGGACAGAACTACATCATATGGGACAGGCAGATCAGGGACAGAACTACATCATATGGGACAGGCAGATCAGGGACAGAACTACATCATATGGGAAAAGGCAGATCAGAGACAGAACTACATCATATGGGACAGGCAGATCAGGGACAGAACTACATCATATGGGACAGGCAGATCAGGGCAGGAACTACATCATAAGGGACAGGCAGATCAGGGACAGAACTACATCATATGGGACAGGCAGATCAGGGACAGGAACTACATCATATGGGACAGGCAGATCAGGGCAGGAACTACATCATAAGGGACAGGCAGATCAGGGACAGAACTACATCATATGGGACAGGCAGATCAGGGACATAACTACATCATATGGGACAGGCAGATCAGAGACAGAACTACATCATATGGGACAGGCAGATCAGGGACAGAACTACATCATATGGGACAGGCAGATCAGGGACAGAACTACATCATATGGGACAGGCAGATCAGGGACAGAACTACATCATAAGGGACAGGCAGATCAGGGCAGGAACTACATCATATGGGACAGGAAAATCAGGGCAGGAACTACATCATATGGGACAGGCAGATCAGGGACAGAACTACATCATAAGAGACAGGCAGATCAGGGACAGAACTACATCATATGGGACAGGCAGATCAGGGACAGAACTACATCATATGGGACAGGCAGATCAGGGCAGGAACTACATCATATGGGACAGGCAGATCAGGGCAGGAACTACATCATATGGGACAGGCAAATCAGAGACAGAACTACATCAAATGGGACAGGCAGATCAGAGACAGAACTACATCATATGGGACAGGCAGATCAGGGCAGGAACTACATCATATGGGACAGGCAGATCAGGGCAGGAACTACATCATATGGGACAGGCAGATCAGGGCAGGAACTACATCATATGGGACAGGCAGATGAGGGCAGGAACTACATCATATGGGACAGGCAGATCAGAGACAGAACTACATCATATGGGACAGGCAGATCAGGGACAGAACTACATCATATGGGACAGGCAGATCAGGGACAGAACTACATCATATGGGACAGGCAGATCAGGACAGAACTACATAATATGGGACAGGCAGATCAGGACAGAACTACATCATAAGGGACAGGCAGATCAGGGACAGAACTACATCATATGGGACAGGCAGATCAGGGACAGAACTACATCATATGGGACAGGCAGATCAGGGACAGAACTACATCATATGGGACAGGCAGATCAGGGACAGAACTACATCATATGGGACAGGCAGATCAGGGACAGAACTACATCATATGGGACAGGCAGATCAGGGACAGAACTACATCATATGGGACAGGCAGATCAGGACAGAACTACATCATATGGGACAGGTAGATCAGAGACAGAACTACATCATATGGGACAGGCAGATCAGAGACAGAACTACATCATATGGGACAGGCAGATCAGGACAGAACTACATCATATGGGACAGGCAGATCAGGACAGAACTACATCATAAGGGACAGGCAGATCAGGGACAGAACTACATCATATGGGACAGGCAGATCAGGGACAGAACTACATCATATGGGACAGGCAGATCAGGGCAGGAACTACATCATATGGGACAGGCAGATCAGGGACAGAACTACATCATATGGGACAGGCAGATCAGGGACAGAACTACATCATATGGGACAGGCAGATCAGGGACAGAACTACATCATATGGGACAGGCAGATCAGGGACAGAACTACATCATATGGGACAGGCAGATCAGGGACAGGAACTACATCATAAGAGACAGGCAGATCAGGGACAGAACTACATCATATGGGACAGGCAGATCAGGGACAGGAACTACATCATAAGAGACAGGCAGATCAGGGACAGAACTACATCATATGGGACAGGCAGATCAGGGCAGGAACTACATCATAAGAGACAGGCAGATCAGGGACAGAACTACATCATATGGGACAGGCAGATCAGGGATAGAACTACATCATATGGGACAGGCAGATCAGGGACAGAACTACATCATATGGGACAGGCAGATCAGGGACAGAACTACATCATATGGGACAGGCAGATCAGGGACAGAACTACATCATATGGGACAGGCAGATCAGGGACTGGAACTACATCATATGGGACAGGCAGATCAGAGACAGAACTACATCATAAGGGACAGGCAGATCAGGACAGAACTACATCATATGGGACAGGCAGATCAGGGACAGGAACTACATCATATGGGACAGGCAGATCAGGGACAGAACTACATCATATGGGACAGGCAGATCAGGGACAGGAACTACATCATAAGGGACAGGCAGATCAGGGACAGGAACTACATCATAAGAGACAGGCAGATCAGAGACAGAACTACATCAGAGGGGACATGCAGATCAGGGTTTGGGGAACCAGGAAATCTGGTCCCAATGCAGACACATTGGACAGTTGAGAGACATTCAGGCATTTGGGCGCCCTACAGATTTGGGAATCATTGCGCAGAATTGCTTCATGGGTTAATTGGCGAATGACGTCTGCATGAGCCAATGGCCTTCCTGTTGCCAGCGGTAACACTGGAACCTTGCTGTCACCTGTCAGTCACTTCCTAGTTGAAGTCCTTCCATGGGGATCAGGTGATAGTGTGACACAGCTGGACAGACAGTCAAGACGCTTACAGACGGGTCGCGGTAAACAGAGCTGGACAGACAAGACGCTTACAGACGGGTCGCGGTAAACAGAGCTGGACAGACAAGACAACTTACAGACGGGTCGCGGTAAACAGAGCTGGACAGACAAGACGCTTACAGACGGGTCGCGGTAAACAGAGCTGGACAGACAGACAAGACGCTTACAGACGGGTCGCGGTAAACAGAGCTGGACAGTCAAGACGCTTACAGACAGGCCGCGGTAAACAGAGCTGGACAGTCAAGACGCTTACAGACTGGTCACGGTAAACAGAGCTGGACAGACAGACAAGACGCTGACAGACGAGTCGCGGTAAACAGAGCTGGACAGACAAGACGCTTACAGACGAGTCGCAGTAAACAGAGCTGGACAGACAGACAAGACGCTGACAGACGAGTCGCAGTAAACAGAGCTGGACAGACAGACAAGACGCTTACAGACGGGTCGCGGTAAACAGACCTGGACAGACAGACAAGACACTTACAGACGGGTCGCGGTAAACAGAGCTGGACAGACAAGACGTTTACAGACGAGCCGCGGTAAACAGAGCTGGACAGACAAGACGCTTACAGACGGGTCGCGGTAAACAGAGCTGGACAGACAAGACGCTTACAGACGGGTCGCGGGAAACAGAGCTGGACAGACAAGACGCTTACAGACGGGTCGCGGTAAACAGAGCTGGACAGACAAGACGTTTACAGACGGGTCGCGGTAAACAGAGCTGGACAGACAGTCAAGACGCTTACAGACGGGCCGCGGTAAACAGAGCTGGACAGACAGACAAGACGCTGACAGACGGGCAGCGGTAAACAGAGCTGGACAGACAGACAAGACGACAAGACGCAAGACGTTTAGGTGATACGGTGTTTCTTCCTTTACATTTGCGGCGTACTGCAGAATTCTATGGCACATTATTTTATGTGTCAGCCATTGTTGCCAGAATGATGCAATTTACCACAATCTGACACCATCTACCACAAACGGTCGCGGCATAAACTCAAAACTTTTCAAAGAAGAACCACTGTAGGATTGATCACAGATGACGATGAGACAGTCTATAGCGAGGAGTTCAGTGACCTGGCAGTGTGGTGCCAGGACAACAACCTCTCCCTCAACGGCAGCAAGACAAAGGAACTGATAGCGGACCACAGGAAATGGATGGCCGATCATGCCCCCATTCACATAGACAGCTGTTGTGGAGCGGGAGCTTCAAGATCCCTGGTGTCCACATCACTAAGGATCTATCATGGTCCACACACACCAACATATTCGTGAAGAGGGCAAGACAACGCCTCTTCCCCTTCAGGAGGCTGAAAAGAGTTTTATAGCTGCACCCTTGAGAGCATCTTGACTGGCTGTATCACCGCTTGGTATGGCAACTGCTTGGCATCCGACTGCAAGGTGCTACAGAGGGTAGTTTGTACAGCCCAGTACATCACTGGGGCCGAGCTCCCTGACATCCAGGACCTCTATACCAGGCGGTGTCAAAGGAATGCCCCGGAGAATTCAAAAAGACTCCAGCCATCCAAGTCATAGATGGTTCTCTCTGCTACCGCACAGCAAGCGGTACCGATGCAACAAGTCTGAAACCAGCAGGACACTGAACAGCTTCTACCCCCCCAAGCCATGAGATTGATAAATAGTTAGATAAATAATTAACCAAATAGCTACCCAAACTATCTGCATGGACCCTTTTTGCACTAACTTTTTATGACTCATCACATATGCTGCTGTTACTGTTTATTATCTATCCTGTTGCCTTGTCCCTTTATCCCCAGTTATATGAACATATGTACCTCTATTACCTGGTACCCCTGCACATTGACCCAGTACTGGTACACCTTGACATTGACCCAGTACTGGTATCCTGTGTATATAGCCATGTTATTACCTGGTACCCCTGCACATTGACCCAGTACTGGTATCCTGTGTATATAGCCATGTTATTACCTGGTACTCCCTGTATATAGCCATGTTATTACCTGGTACCCCTGCACATTGACCTGGTACTGGTATCCTGTGTATATAGCCATGTTATTACCTGGTACTCCCTGTATATAGCCATGCTATTACCTGGTACTCCATGTATATAGCCATGTTATTACCTGGTACTCCCTGTATATAACCATGTTATTACCTGGTACTCCCTGTATATAGCCATGTTATTACCTGGTAACCAGTGTATATAACCATGTTATTACCTGGTACTCCCTGTATATAGCCATGTTATTACCTGGTACTCCCTGTATATAGCCATGTTATTACCTGGTACTCCCTGTATATAACCATGTTACTACCTGGTTCTCCCTGTATATAGCCATGTTATTACCTGGTACCTTGCGTATATAGCCATGTTATTACCTGGTACTCTGTGGTGGTGGTGGGGCTTCGTCCCTTTTCTGAAGTGTGTGGTGGTGGTGGTGGGGCTTCGTCCCTTTTCTGAAGTGTGTGGTGGTGGTGGTGGGGCTTTGTCCCTTTTCTGAAGTGTGTGGTGGTGGTGGTGGGGCTTTGTCCCTTTTCTGAAGTGTGTGGTGGTGGCCTGTATATAGCCATGTTATTACCTGGTACTCCCTGTATATAACCATGTTATTACCTGGTAACCAGTGTATATAGCCATGTTATTACCTGGTACCCAGTGTATATAGCCATGTTATTACCTGGTAACCAGTGTATATAGCCATGTTATTACCTGGTAACCAGTGTATTTAGCCATGTTATTACCTGTTAACCAGTGTATTTAGCCATGTTATTACCTGGTACCTCATGTATATAGCCATGTTATTACCTAGTACATTGTGTATATAGCCATGTTATTACCTGGTACTCCCTGTATATAGCCATGGTATTACCTGGTACTCCCTGTATATATCCATGTTATTACCTGGTACTCCCTGTATATAGCCATGTTATTACCTGGTACTCCCTGTATATAACCATGTTATTACCTGGTAACCAGTGTATAAAGCCATGTTACTACCTGGTAACCAGTGTATAAAGCCATGTTACTACCTGGTAACCAGTGTATATAGCATGTTACTACCTGGTAACCAGTGTATAAAGCCATGTTACTACCTGGTAACCAGTGTATATAGCCATGTTACTACCTGGTAACCAGTGTCTATAGCCATGTTACTACCTGGTAACCAGTGTCTATAGCCATGTTATTACCTGGTAACCAGTGTCTATAGCCATGTTACTACCTGGTAACCAGTGTATATAGCCATGTTACTACCTGGTAACCAGTGTCTATAGCCATGTTACTACCTGGTAACCAGTGTCTATAGCCATGTTACTACCTGGTAACCAGTGTCTATAGCCATGTTACTACCTGGTAACCAGTGTCTATAGCCATGTTACTACCTGGTAACCAGTGTCTATAGCCATGTTACTACCTGGTAACCAGTGTCTATAGCCATGTTACTACCTGGTAACCAGTGTATAAAGCCATGTTATTACCTGGTACCCAGTGTCTATAGCCATGTTACTACCTGGTAACCAGTGTATAAAGCCATGTTATTACCTGGTACCCAGTGTATATAGCCATGTTATTACCTGGTAACCAGTGTATAAAGCCATGTTATTACCTGGTAACCAGTGTATATAGCCATGTTACTACCTGGTAACCAGTGTATAAAGCCATGCTATTACCTGGTAACCAGTGTATATAGCCATGTTACTACCTGGTAACCAGTGTATATAGCCATGTTACTACCTGGTAACCAGTGTATATAGCCATGTTACTACCTGGTAACCAGTGTATATAGCCATGTTACTACCTGGTAATAAGGCTGCATATCTGTGAGAATGTGATGCTGCTGTGATGTGATATGCTGCTAGGGGAGGTTTAGGAGGAAGAGGAGGAGGAGGAAGAGGAAAGGGAAGAGGAGGAGGAAGAGGAGGGTGAAGAAGATGAGGAGGAGGATGAAGAGGAGAAGGAGAAAGAAGAGGAGAAGGAAGAGGAGGTGGAGAGGCCACCTTTCAACACCACACGCTGTACTAGATTGATATAAAGTAACCTAGCAACACATGTCAGGGCCTCTGGGCTGGCAGAGACACCTCTTAAAACACATGACTGCCTTTACACGGAATGTCACACTCTGGAAGGACCAACTAATCAACTAGCTGGAGCCAGGCAGGGGTTACTCCTGATATTGTCATCTCCGTTCCAAATGGTTCCCTTTTCCCTTTATAGTGCACTACTTTTGACCAGGGCCCATAGGGAGGGAAAAGTGTGTCACTTGGGATCCAGCCTTGATCTTGAGACCACTTGGGTCTGTGTCTGGGTCTCTGTGCCAGGCTGGTTGTCTGGGTCTCTGTGCCAGGCTGTTTGTCTGTGTCTGTGTCTCTGTGCCAGGCTGTTTGTCTGTGTCTGGGTCTCTGTGCCAGGCTGTTTGCCTGTGTCTGTGTCTCTGTGCCAGGCTGTTTGTCTGTGTCTTGGTCTCTGTGCCAGGCTGTTTGCCTGTGTCTGTGTCTCTGTGCCAGGCTGTTTGCCTGTGTCTAGGTCTCTGTGCCAGGCTGTTTGTCTGTGTCTGTGTCTCTGTGCCAGGCTGTTTGCCTGTGTCTGTGTCTCTGTGCCAGGCTGTTTGTCTGTGTCTGTGTCTCTGTGCCAGGCTGTTTGCCTGTGTCTGTGTCTCTGTGCCAGGCTGTTTGTCTGTGTCTGTGTCTCTGTGCCAGGCTGTTTGCCTGTGTCTGTGTCTCTGTGCCAGGCTGTCTGTATGTGTCTTGGTCTCTGTGCCAGGCTGTTTGTCTATGCCTGTGTCTCTGTGCCAGGCTGTTTGTATGTGTCTGGGTCTCTGTGCCAGGCTGTTTGTATGTGTCTGGGTCTCTGTGCCAGGCTGTTTGTCTGTGTCTGTGTCTCTGTGCCAGGCTGTTTGCCTGTGTCTGTGTCTCTGTGCCAGGCTGTTTGCCTGTGTCTGTGTCTCTGTGCCAGGCTGTTTGTCTGTGTCTGTGTCTCTGTGCCAGGCTGTTTGTCTGTGTCTGTGTCTCTGTGCCAGGCTGTTTGTCTGTGTCTGGGTCTCTGTGCCAGGCTGTTTGCCTGTGTCTGTGTCTCTGTGCCAGGCTGTTTGTCTGTGTCTTGGTCTCTGTGCCAGGCTGTTTGCCTGTGTCTGTGTCTCTGTGCCAGGCTGTTTGCCTGTGTCTAGGTCTCTGTGCCAGGCTGTTTGTCTGTGTCTGTGTCTCTGTGCCAGGCTGTTTGCCTGTGTCTGTGTCTCTGTGCCAGGCTGTTTGTCTGTGTCTGTGTCTCTGTGCCAGGCTGTTTGCCTGTGTCTGTGTCTCTGTGCCAGGCTGTTTGTCTGTGTCTGTGTCTCTGTGCCAGGCTGTTTGCCTGTGTCTGTGTCTCTGTGCCAGGCTGTCTGTATGTGTCTTGGTCTCTGTGCCAGGCTGTTTGTCTATGCCTGTGTCTCTGTGCCAGGCTGTTTGTATGTGTCTGGGTCTCTGTGCCAGGCTGTTTGTATGTGTCTGGGTCTCTGTGCCAGGCTGTTTGTCTGTGTCTGTGTCTCTGTGCCAGGCTGTTTGCCTGTGTCTGTGTCTCTGTGCCAGGCTGTTTGCCTGTGTCTGTGTCTCTGTGCCAGGCTGTTTGTCTGTGTCTGTGTCTCTGTGCCAGGCTGTTTGTCTGTGTCTATGTCTCTGTGCCAGGCTGTTTGTATGTGTCTGGGTCTCTGTGCCAGGCTGTTTGTCTGTGTCTGTGTCTCTGTGCCAGGCTGTTTGTCTGTGTCTGTGTCTCTGTGCCAGGCTGTTTGCCTGTGTCTCTGTGCCAGGCTGTTTGCCTGTGTCTGTGTCTCTGTGCCAGGCTGTTTGTCTGTGTCTGTGTCTCTGTGCCAGGCTGTTTGTATGTGTCCGGGTCTCTGTGCCAGGCTGTTTGTATGTGTCCGGGTCTCTGTGCCAGGCTGTTTGTCTGTGTCTCTGTGCCAGGCTGTTTGCCTGTGTCTGTGTCTCTGTGCCAGGCTGTTTGTCTGTGTCTCTGTGCCAGGCTGTTTGTCTGTGTCTGTGTCTCTGTGCCAGGCTGTTTGTCTGTGTCTGTGTCTCTGTGCCAGGCTGTTTGTCTGTGTCTCTGTGCCAGGCTGTTTGTCTGTGTCTCTGTGCCAGGCTGTTTGCCTGTGTCTGTGTCTCTGTGCCAGGCTGTTTGTCTGTGTCTGTGTCTCTGTGCCAGGCTGTTTGTCTGTGTCTGTGTCTCTGTGCCAGGCTGTTTGTCTGTGTCTGTGTCTCTGTGCCAGACTGTTTGTCTGTGTCTCTGTGCCAGGCTGTTTGTCTGTGTCTCTGTGCCAGGCTGTTTGCCTGTGTCTGTGTCTCTGTGCCAGGCTGTTTGTCTGTGTCTGTGTCTCTGTGCCAGGCTGTTTGCTTGTTTCCTGTGTTTCCATCTGTGTTTTCCTGTGTTTTCCTGTGTATCCATCTGTGTTTTCCTGTGTATCCATCTGTGTTTTCCTGTGTTTCCATCTGTGTTTTCCTGTGTTTCCATCTGTGTTTTCCTGTGTTTCCATCTGTGTTTTCCTGTGTATCGACCTACAGTTCCGGACTGATTTGCAGTGGTGAAGCAGAGTGCTGTGGGGCAGCAAATACAATTGCAGTCCCAAAGTCCCGCACACACACACACACACACACACACACACACACACACACACACACACACACACACACACACACACACACACACACACACACACACTAAACCTAAAAAAAATCCCAACCCCTACCCTAACCGTACCCTAACGTCAACATGGGTGTGTGGGGGGCGGGGGGGGGGGGGGGGGTGTATAAATGTCTTCTGGATCATGTGAACTTTCATGTACCTTAATAACAAACTTTTATGCCATCTGTAAATACAAATAAAATTGTTAAACTTCGAGCCTAGTTAGTTTAGCCACAGAAAAAGTCAGGAACCTTCCTGCTACCCATGATTGGCTGAGATAATGGATGGGCTGGACAGAGATGAGAGAGATGATTGGTCTGCCATGGAGCAGGCTTCTGTCTATAACATGAGCTGCTCAGTAAGTGTAGGTCATACTTTCTAACGCTGCTTCTTATAAAGATATCACGAAGACCTGCATAAGTGTTGCTCTCCACTTTCTGGAGGACCGAGTTTTGACATCAGTGGAATGCCCGGTGGAAGCAGAGTATGATAGCTAAGGGGATGGAGAAAAAATCTGACATTTGATTACAAATATGCGGAGGGAGTTTTGAAAAGAGAACACAGTTGTGTAAAACAACTGTCTCCGGATTACATCTTCAAAACTAAGGGTAACCACGGGGTAACCACGGGGTAACCACGGGGTAACCACGGGGTAACCACGGTAACCACGGGGTAACCACGGGGTAACCACGGCATCCGTGCCAGAGAGGGAGAAGCGTCCATCCACGTATCCTGGTAAGAGAGTCTAGCTAGCTACATTTTCAGATATTATTATACATTTCTAATTTGGTCAGAAAGTTGTTTTCATTGCAAGTTAAAGTATACTGTTAGCTCGCTAGCTAACGTTACGTGCATGATCTGTGTAGTAATATTATCTGTACCGTTTGCATTGCTAGTTATAGCCTAATGTTAGCTAGCTAGCTAACTAGCTACATGTATAAACTAAAGACTCCACTATGCAAGTAACCATTTCACTGTACCGTTTGCATTGCTAGTTATAGCCTAATGTTAGCTAGCTAGCTAACTAGCTACATGTATAAACTAAAGACTCCACTATGCAAGTAACCATTTCACTGTACCGTTTGCATTGCTAGTTATAGCCTAATGTTAGCTAGCTAGCTAACATTGAACCTAAATTAGTTGGTTAGTTTTATCTACCTGTAGATTCACGCAGGGTAGTAACGTTATGAGTTGCGATTATGGTTCATTGTTTAGCTAGCTAGCTAACTAGCTACATGTATAAACTAAAGACTCCGCTATGCAAGTAACCCTTTCACTGTACTGTTTGCATCCTCTGTATCCTGTGCATGTGAAAAATAAACGTAGATTTTATTTGATGTAGTGTGTGTTTACCAGAGACGGTACTGTGAAGAACAACAAGACCTCCACCAAAGTCAAATTAAGATAAAACGTCATGCCAACGAGACAGGGTCCAAGTTCTAACATGCTCTGGTAGAATGCCTTGTTTTTATTTTTTCCTCACACTCACAAACGTAAGCTATTTTCTGTAATTAACTCGCCATTAACTTGTAAATAATGATCTTGTTGTGAGTTTATTTTCCTGTAAAAATAAAATACAAATTAGCCGGTCGGTCACAAATATCGCCCTTTTCCATATTTTACTATTCTTGTGAGGACTTCTGACTTCCCACAAGGATAGTTAAACACACACACACACACACACCAGTCCCCAGTCATCTCTAGCTCCACTATCAGTCCTCTGTGGTCAATGTGGCTTTATGTGGCCATTGAGGCATTATACACTTGGTTGGCGTGAGGAGCCAGTGTGTGTGTGTGTGTGTGTGTGTGTGTGTGTGTGTGTGTGTGTGTGTGTGTGTGTGTGTGTGTGTGTGTGTGTGTGTGTGTGTGTGTGTGTGTGTGTCGGCTGTGGCTTGATCACCTGTTCCTCATCTCTTTTTCCACTGCATCCCGGTAGGCAGCGGCTAGGCTCTCATCTCGCTTGGGGGCCCTGCTCCACTCTGCTCCATTCTGTCTAGATGGCTCAATACACAGTTGACTTTTCAAACCCACTCGTCTGGAAAGAGACCAGACGTGATGTAAGCAGTCAAGCGAGTCCCTGCTTTTGGCTCTGCTCTAACGGGCTGGTCCCGGCCGATGGCAGGGAGAGAGGGAGGGAGAGAGGGATGCAGGGAGGGAGGGAGCGATGCAGGGAGGGAGGAAGGGAGAGGGGAGGCAAGGAGGGAGGGCAGTGCTATCTGAGAGGGCAATCTCCATTGTGGCTCCATAGTCAAGGTCAGCAAGCCAGAAAACTCACTTGACTCCATCCACACTCTCCCTGTCTATCGCTTAATTTCCCTCTCTATCTCACTTTCCCCCCTCACTCTCTCTCCTCCTCACTCTCTATCTCACTTTTCCCCCCTCACTCCCTCTCTCCCTTCTTCTGTCTCTCTTTTTCTCCTCATCTCTCTGGCTGACTGGCTCATATTTCTCTCTCTCTCTCTCTTTGGCTGCCTGCCTCTCATCTCTCTGTCTCTCTCTCTGGCTGCCTGCCTCATATCTCTCTCTCTCTCTCTGGCTGCCTGCCTCTCATCTCTCTCTCTCTCTCTGGCTGCCTGCCTCTCATCTCTCTCTCTCTCTCTGGCTGCCTGCCTCATATCTCTCTCTCTCTCTCTCTGGCTGCCTGCCTCTCATCTCTCTCTCTCTCTCTCTCTCTCTCTCTGGCTGCCTGCCTCTCATCTCTCTCTCTCTCTCTGGCTGCCTGCCTCTCATCTCTCTCTCTCTCTCTCTCTCTGGCTGCCTCCCTCATATCTCTCTCTCTTTCTCTGGCTGCCTGCCTCTCATCTCTCTCTCTCTCTCTCTCTCTGGCTGATCTCATCTCTCTCTCTCTCTCTCTGGCTGCCTGCCTCTCATCCCCATAGGATTGGTGAAAAAGGTTTAAACAAACACTCAAACACTCAGCCATCAGTTAAGTTATTAACCTGCACAATGTATTCATCTTCATTTGAATGGCTGGGAGAAAGAGAAGAGGAGGAGAGAGTGAGGAGGAGGAGGAAAGGGAGGAGGAGGAGAGCGAGGAGGAGGAGGATGATGAAGAGGAGGAAGAGGAGGAGGAGAGAGAGAGTAGGAGGAGGAGGATGAGAGAGAGAGAGAGGAGGAGGATGAGAGAGAGAGGAGGATGAGAGAGAAAGGAGGAAAGAGAGGAGGAGAGAGAGAGGAGGAGAGAGAGAGAGGAGGAGGAGAGAGGGGAGGAGGAGAGAGAGGAGGAGGATGAGAGAGAGAGAGGAGGAGAGAGAGAATGAGAGAGATAGGAGGAAAGAGAGAGGAGGAGATAGAGAGAGCAGGAGAGAGGGGAGGAGGAGAGAGAGAGGAGGAGGAGGAGAGAGAGAGGATGAGAGAGAGGTGGATGAGAGAGAGGAGGTGGATGAGAGAGAGGGGAGGAGGAGAGAGAGAGGAGAGAGAG